>NC_137499.1:22156990-22169490 GCF_041902795.1 Electrophorus electricus
TAATGCCTAAGTATTGTAACACACAGTGCGTGTACATATGTGTTGCAAAATGAATTTCCCAGCCCATACAGACATACACTCTGTATGATGTAATTAAAGAAATAAGCCATAAGCCACACACACACAGCTGAGTAATAATTAAATAACAGCAGCATGTGGATAGTATGTGACAGCCACAACACCTGTTGTTGTTGTTGTTGTTGTTTTTTTAAATCTTTTTGTTTGAGAGAGCGTGTGCACGCTTGTGTTTTGTTTATGGGCTATATATCTGGGTTATTTTTAAACAAAATGAATAACAAAATAGCCTGCCAATGCAGCGTAAAACACTGCTTTTTTCACTGGGTTCCTCAGTTCAGATCCGTGTGTGTGTGTGTGTGTGTGTGTTTCTCATAATCTCCGACTCCCTCGCCGCCCCTCAACTGTCTAGGTCCCCTCGTGTCCACCACAATGTCACCCTGCAAACGTTGCCGCGGGACGTATTCATGAAAATGAAATGTTGATCTGGGCTCAGTACACCGGAGCAGAAGTGGGCAGTGGGTGGGATTGTCTGTGGTGGTGTGTCCTCTAGCTCTGTGTTGACTTGCCAGCACTCAGACATGAGCTCGTCTTTGAGGTCCCTTCTCACTGCACCCCACGGTTCTCTTTCAGGTCCTCCTGAGCCAGGTGCACAGATTGCGGGCGTTGGACCTGCTGGGCCGCTTTCTGGACCTGGGGCCGTGGGCTGTGAGCTTGGTAAGGTTACACACACACACACACACACACACACACACACACACACACACACACACACACACACACACACAAAAAGTTAATTGTAAAGTGGTTGATGTTTACTTGGTTAATTATTTATGTCAGTAAAACAGGCTTGTTGTGAAAGGCGGTGGAGATAAACGTTGATGTTCCAACGCGCTAACTGGTCACAGTTATCAGCAAGAGTTCCCATGGGAGGAGGGAGAGAGAGGGAGGGAGGGAGAGAGAGAGGGAGGGAGGCAGAGGTAGAAAAAGAGCGGAAAGGTACATTTTTTAAAAAAGTGTCGTGCTGTGATTCGTGCTTTTTCTACAGCATCTCAAACAGCCCCAAAAAAGAAAAAAAAAAGTGGGGGGTTTTTTGTAACTAGGACCAAGGCCGCAACCAAAGGCCAGGCTTTCCTTGTCCCCGTCCGGCTTCTGGTTGGGCGTTAGCCAAGCGTGGTGTTTGGTTCGAGCCCTTCAGAGCTCATATGTTGCGTTGTAGTGGGAGCAGCGGGTCTGTCTGTCCTTCATCAGTCACGTCTCACATCAAGTGGACAGAGACCAAAACAAGGCCCTCTGTTATGGGCTCACTCCCATCCTCTCCACCCTCTGTTATGGGCGCAGCAGTAGCTCAGTGGTTCAGCTACTTGACTTGTAATGGGAAGGTTGCTGGTTCAAGCCCCACCACTGCCAAGATACCACTGTTGGGCCCCTGAGCAAGACCCTTAACCATCAATTGCTCAAGTCATAATTGTAAGTCGCTTTGGATAAAAAGCGTCAGCTAAATGCCGTAAATGTGAATGTTATGGGCTCGCTCCCTAAATGTTATGGGCTCGCTCCCTAAATGTTATGGGCTCGCTCCCTCGCTCCCTAAATGTTATGGGCTGGCTCCCTCACTCCCTCGCTCCCTAAATGTTATAGGCTCAGTCCCTTGCTCTCCACCCACTGCTTCTCTTCTCCGGGGTTATACTGTACTTTAAAATGTTGTGTTAGTGATCAGTGAAGTATTTTAAGCAGGTGTCTTGTATGTTACCAAGAAATGATGAAATGACTAGCGAAAAGTGAATTCTGCGTGTGAATTCTCCCCCCTTCTTCCACTCTCCCTCATGCCCTTTCTCTCTCTCTCTCTCTCTCTCTCTCTCTCTCTCTCTCTCTCTCTCTCTCTCTCCCTCCTCCTCCTCTCCCCCTCCCCCTCTTTTCCTGATCCAGGCTCTCTCTGTTGGAATCTTCCCCTATGTTCTTAAGTTGCTCCAGAGCTCAGCGAGAGAGCTTCGTCCTCTCCTCGTCTTCATCTGGGCCAAGATCCTGGCCGTGGACAGCGTAAGATCCCGACCAATGGATTCAGAAGATCCAGTTTTATTAAATCTTTCTCACTCATCGTGTCGCACTCATCCTCTCATCTCTCTCTTCTGACACTCCTCTGTTCTTTCCCTCTTTCCCCTCCCCTTCCTCTCTGCAGTCCTGCCAGGCTGATCTGGTGAAGGACAACGGTCATAAGTACTTCCTGTCCGTCCTGGCTGACCCGTACATGCCGGTAAGTTTTCCCCACATGTGCCTCACAATATCTGTCCAGTCCTGCGTTCAGTTTCCTGACATCACGTCATGCGCACGGACCAGCCAGGTCTTGGTTTGAGGGCTTATTTATTATTTGTTTGTGGTGTTGGTGTTTTTTTTACGGAGTGACTCATTGTCAGCTTCCGTGACTCACGGTGTCCTGACTTATTTGGCAGGCGGAACATCGGACCATGGCTGTCTTCATTTTGGCTGTGATTGTCAACAACTACAACACGGGACAGGTGGGTTCGTGAGCGGCGGAAAAAACGTGTCCTGCTCGTCCCCTGAATGAGCACGCACACACGGTAGCGAAAATTAGACGAAGAGAAAAACACAGTCCAATCCAAGTCTGGCATGCGTCGGTGATGGCACTTCAGCTCCAGATAAAACTGCAGGACTCCACGGTATCTCGCAAGTCTGTGACCCATCCCTGTACCAGTTTGACCTATCAGTGCTGTGTGTTGACCCCGAGGCCCCCCTGGCAGTTCGTGAGCTGAACTGGGCGTCATGTTACATCACTGACCCTAAACTGTGTAGTGTTCTATGTGCAATGGTAGCTTAGTGTTTAAGGTACTGGACTTGTAATCAGAAGTTTGCTGGTTCAAGCCCCACCACTGCTAAGTTGCCTCTGTTGGGCCCCAGAGCAAGACCCTTAACCCTCAATTGCTCAAGTTGTACTCATAATTGTAAGTTGTTCATAAATGTAAATGTTCTGCAGGACTGGACCTGAAGGTTCCTTGAGTAACCGCTGTCTTCCTGTTATTAAGACTGTTTTAGTACTTTCTGGAACATTCCGGGATGTCATGTGCATGCAAGAATTTGTCTTGTCTCATGGTTCTACCTGATTAAATTATTTAATGGGAATGGCGTATTAAATCATTTAAAATAATTTGTAAACAATTTTTCTATTGTGTACTGGTAGGCTTTCTATCTATATAGGTTAATACAAAAAACAGGCTTACATTTTTCTGCCAACGGTGCCTTGTGTACTCCCGAAGCATGCCAAGCTACCAGAGAGTTTTAGTATGACCTCTGACCTGTCTGCTCGGCGCCTCGCTAACCCATGCCGTCGTGTCTTCCTCACCCTGCAGGAGGCCTGTCTCCAGGGTAACCTCATCTCCATCTGTCTGGAGCAGCTGAGCGACCCCCACCCCCTCCTCCGCCAGTGGGTGGCTATCTGCCTCGGCCGGATCTGGCAGAACTTTGACTCGGCCCGCTGGTGCGGGGTGCGGGACAGCGCCCATGAGAAGCTCTACAGTCTCCTGTCTGACCCCATCCCCGAGGTACTCGCCCCCCCCCCCCACGCGCACACACTCAACAGGACTGGCAGTGTAGTCCTATACGGTCCTATGGCTCCACTGGGTCGTTTCTATCCACTCCCAGTCTTGGTTCTGGTCTCCAGTTGGGTGGCAGTGCGATTTATCTCCAGTATAAAGGCGCGGCATGGTTGACACACCCACCGTGTCGCACAGGTTCGGTGCGCGGCCGTCTTTGCCCTGGGAACCTTCGTGGGGAACTCGGCTGAGCGGACTGACCACTCCACCACTATCGACCACAACGTGGCCATGATGCTGGCCCAGCTCATCAACGACGGCAGCCCTGTGGTCAGGAAGGTGAGGAGCACAGCTGCAAACCTGCGTTAATTGACCTGTTCTAGCACACCTGCGTCTGTGCTGACCTTGCTGGCCTCGCCTACCTGTGTTGACATTTCTGCTCTGCTGATTTTGCTAGCATGCCCGCATTAGTTTACCTGCGTTTCCTGACTGTGTTGGCGCTTGGTAACCGTTGCAGGAGCTGGTTGTGGCTCTGAGCCACCTGGTGGTTCAGTACGAGAGCAACTTCTGCACTGTGGCGCTGCAGTTTATGGAGGAGGAGAAAAACTATGCAGTGCCCTCACCTGGCAACACTACAGGTACAGGCACACGCACACACACACACACACACACACACACACACACACATCCCTCCTATCATTAGTCAGACACAGCTGTATGGTGGTGTGTTTCAGCATAGGGTTTTGTGTTTTCTGTACAGTTTTGAATTGCATGTCCCCTCTCACAAGCTTGAACCTGTAAAAATCAAAATGTATGTATATATATATAATATGCTTTTGCAACTGCACTTAACTGGTAATATTTATGAACAAAATAGGAACTCTGTGATGAATTCCTGTGTCCACAGTGACCACTCTGAAATATAATCTTATAACATATGTCATAATCCCAATGTGCTGTAAAATCCACCTTATCCAAGTCACACGACATGAGCCTGTTGACTGTAGCTTTAAACTTTGCAAACAGAGCTAGGCACCTCGACTCGAAACAAATATTTCAACATTTCTGCAATTAGCCTTTCTTTGACTTACCCTGAGTCAATTGAGCACATCAATAAACCGTGTCCCTGCTGAGTCTGTGCAGTTGCTAGTCTCCCGACACCTACAGACGACACACGGAATCCCAGTCACGCGCTCTCTGCAGTCTGTGTTTCTCGGGACATGTCGAAAGGGCCTTTTCATAACCGTAAATGGCGGCTCGCACCCTTCCAGAGCCGGGGAACCTGACCCCAGTGAGGGATGGCCCAACCCTGCCGCGTCTGCGCCCCGTCAACTCCTACACGAACATCCGAGCGGCCACCACTGCTCGTAACCTGAACAAAAGCCTGCAGAACCTCAACCTCAACGAGGAGGGTGAGCTCCTCGCACACACGCCCCACCATCCATGGGGGGAGGGACTCGGGTGCTTGGTTTAGAGACACAGTGCGAGTAGCTGTCAGCTGGGATCGAACACATGACCTGTTATCAACCCCAAGTGCCAGAAGGCGTTCCGGATTCTTCTGGATCTTTTTCTCCACCTGCAGGACTCTGTGATCCGCACGTCATTGTAACTACTCCCTTAACCTCGTACTAATAGTGGACTCCGTATCCAAGGAGACTAGAGTCAGGTCAACGTACGGGGCCTCAGTCTACAAAAACATTATTTTGTTGTAATGAAACAAAATAGTTTTTCGTTCTGAGGTAACAACCATTAACCCCGAGTCAAAGATTTAGGAGTGACATCTTGATTTGATCTTGACTGGCCGTGTCACTGCTGACGTGCCAGAGGACAGCTGAGCCGCTCTGAAACGAACCCTGTGTGTTAACGTCACGCACCTCGATCACTCAGGGTCAGGACACGTTTCCTCTGTTTTTAATCTCTGTGAATTATGACATAATTCAGGTTTGTCGGAGAAGACAACTTGGACGTCTGCAGAGCTGAGAGGCTCCCCTGAATCACCTAGAAACCTGGACCAGACTATTAGATTGCATTACATTACATTAGATTACATTACGTTACATTAGACTCAAGCTGTGAGCAGGTCTGTGCGTTAGGTATGTGCTTAGTTAATATTCAGTTCCTCTCAGCCCAGCCGAGAGATCGGCCCAGCTGTTGGTGTGATGTTTTTGTGCACGTGTGCTCCAGGTGGGCCCGTGACCTTCTCCCCTGGCAACCTGAGTGCCAGCAGTAGTGCCAGCAGTACGCTGGGCAGTCCCGACAACGACGAGTACCTGCTGTCCTTCGAGACCATCGACAAGATGAGGCGCGTCAGCTCCTACTCCTCCCTCAACTCGCTCATCGGTGAGTGGGGCCGCACGCCCGCTCGCCCCCCGGGGCAGTACACGATTCCTCCATCTCGCAGCAGCGCCTCCTGGTTGCCGGGAGGTGCAGCTCCCAACCCAGTGTCAATGGATTTTGACTGCAGACTGCCACTACAGACCAGTAGGTCTGTGTGTGTCTGTGTGTGTCTGTGTGTGTCTGTGTGTGTCTGTGTGTGTCTGTGTGTGTCTGTGTGTGTGTCTGTGTGTGTGTCTGTGTGTGTGTCTGTGTGTGTGTCTGTGTGTGTGTCTGTGTGTGTGTCTGTGTGTGTGTCTGTGTGTGTGTCTGTGTGTGTGTGTGTGTGTGTGTGTGTGTGTGTGTGTGTGTGTGTGCGTGCCATCACACCCGCCGCCCTTCCTGAGGTACCACGGAAGCTTCTGGATTAGGGGGTCATCCACCATCTGTCTTCTCATTTATATCTAGTTATCTGAGATATCGGGGTCAGTAACACAGAGACGGAACACAAGCAGCAAGTCAAGCAGCCTGACGTATCTCACACCTTCAGGAAATGGACACCAGAACTGTAACATAATTTACACGTACCGTCATGAGAAAGTAACACAACACGACTACCATACAAGTGCCAGGCTGCAAGCGACATTAGTAATTACCCACGACCGTTATGCAAATCAGATGAAGCTAACGGTCTCCAGCGTGCCGGTTAGCGTGCTAGCGCGCTAGCCTTTTTAGGGCCGGTGTCTCCTCCGAGGAGAGACACACACTCGCTCTCATTCACGCTCTCTCACACACACACACTCTCACTTGCTCTTGTGCTCTACCGTTCTCTCTCTCTCCCCTCACCGCTGCCTTTTTGAACTGACATTTCTGCGTTGTGCTCATAATACCTTGGCTGTGTCTGTGGATTTGAGGGGCTTTTAGGTTGCCATTCTGTGCAGAATCACCCCTCTCCGAGCGTGTGATGGTGTGTAAGGTAATATGCCTCCACCAGCCATCGCACGTTTATAGGGCTCTTTGTCAGGGATGTTACGACAGGATTATTGCAACTGATGTGGTTCATCTCTTACATTCTCATCACTTTTAGCTTTTGGCTCATTTCACTTGCCCATTAACCAATCGGCATGCTCCTACAGCTTTTATCCAATCATCATGGTTCTGTTTTTAACCAATCAGCAGTCCCCTACACACCATGCTCTCATGCAAGTTTTCCTCAGCTTTCGGTGGGTTTTGGCTCTTCTCTGTTATACTCAATCTCCATATCTTATTCTCGGTCCTTTTCTCGCATTGTTTCTCTCGCTCCCAAACACCCACCCATACGTGCATGCACACACACATCATGTTTACGTAAGGTGCTGCCAAATCATCATGAAAATAGGAAGGAATGATGCATAAAGCAATTCGGAAGGTGCTGGTTTCAGTTACAGTCAGTAAATCACATCAGATGAGGAAGGAAACAGAACCACAAATATGTGTAATACTGAGAGAAAGTTGAGCTGCAGGTGTGGGCACATGGTGCCTGGGGAGTTTCCAGCCGCTGCAAAATTACTGTGTCCTGTGCGTGCTTGTGTGTTTCTGTGCTTAATATTAGTCTCTGTGTTCAGAAGCTCTGCCCAGTGTCCTGGTGTTTTATGGCAAGGATCACTACACTTTTTCATGCAGCGTTATAGTCTATATAAACGCCTCCCGTGGTCCGTGCCTGAGAATGCCCCGCCCCCTTTTCTCTGGCCTATCTTCAGCTTCCTCTTGCTCCCACTGTTTCCCCTCTGCCTACATCTTACATAACCCCCACCAGGGGCTGCTTCAGTGGGGGATGGGGGTCTTTAAACATCTCACAGAGACCACCACGTCCACTGGCAAACACCAACAAACACCCGCGTAAACATTAAAACACCTAGGACCATTCTGAAGTTGTCAGCCGAACCATGTGACCGGTAGAGAACGGTTTTAGAGACTCGTACGCGAGGTGTTCGACGGAGAAGGACCTTTAGTAGGTTGTCAGGGTTTTTGTTTTTTTTAATGGTGATGTAATTCATGTAGGCCAACAGCCCCAATAAATTAAAAACAAACCAAACCACAGTACAGCAAGCTGGGAGTCTCAATAGCAGGATTCCTGCACAGAGATGCTGCTTTAAGTAAGTCCGCTGATATGCTGTATGTATGTATGCTTTTGTTTGTGTGTGTGTGTGTGTGTGTGTGTGTGTGTGTGTGTGTGTGTGTGTGCTCTAAAAAAACTCATCAGAAACAAAGTTGTAAGTTTGGCGGTTTGAGGTTCAGGCGTTCTGTGTCCGTGGGAGGCTCCTCACATCTCAGCAGGGTGCCAGCAGGAACGTGCGCCTACACACCACATGACCACTTCCTGCCTCTCAGCGGAATCCTGTGTCCCGTTATGCACAGTGTCTCAAACTGCTGCATCAGGCTCTGCGAGACCGGGGCACGGGACCCCTTACAACACGAACGCACAAACTGTCCAGCAGCAGTGGCCAAATGGATTAGTTCCTTCTCTGCACCGGAAGAGGTGTTCATCCATAAGAGCTCGTTAGTGTGCACTCGTTAGTGTACACGTGTCAGTCTAAACTCCAATATATATACACGTGTGTGTGTGTGTGTGTGTGCGTGTGTGTGTGTGTGTGAGAATTTAAAAGACACTGATGAAGAAACCGTGATGTCAGCGTATAAGTATCATAACCCCCTGAAGTGTCGAGTGCTCTCCTGGAGCCAAATCACTGTGACAGGTTCTCATTAATATTTCAGTGCTTTCATTACGGAGACATTTCCATGAGCCATTATTATGAATTGCTCGTAGCAGTGCTCCGCCTCCATTGTTTTGATTTAATTGAGCTTCGGTGTGGGTGTGTGCTGGGTATGATATGGGGCTGTTGCCTTCTGATCTCAGACTACTTGGGCATTTCCTCCCACTTCATAGTGGTGGGGCCTTAAAACAGTTTTCAGTTTGAAGCTGATCTGGGAACAGTTTGCGCTTGTGATCGGGCATGAGTTTTGTGAGGGTTTGCACCTTTAGCTCTGAGGCAGAATGAGGGTGTGAGTGTGTATGAGTGAGGAAAAGAGGTGTGTGTGAGAAAGGAGTGTGTGTGTGTGTGTGTGTGTGTGTGTGTGTGTGTGTGTGTGTGTGTGTGTGTGTGTGTGAGGGAGATTGAGAGAGAGACACATACAGAAGTGTGTGTGTGTGTGTGCGCATTTGTGCTTGAAGGGTTTTTCCCAGAGTTTAAGTTTAAGAAACTCCCTGGATTGATTGTGGGGCAAGATGGCACACACACTCTGAATCTCAATGACTCTGGAAGCCTGCCACACTCGAGGGCTCACACACATCCACGCATGCACACGCGCACACCCACACATGCATGCACACACACATACAGCCTCACATGGTTATACACACACACACTGCAACCACTGGGTAGCAAATAGAGACACAGCACAGGCACACACACACACACACACACACACACACACACACAGCACACCGAACCAATAGTCACGCTCGAGGTTCTGGGGACCTCGCATGCATGGATGAGCTCATTTCCTGTGTGTGTGTGTGTGTGTGTGTGTGTGTGTGTGCGCGCTTGCACGCATGAATGCAAAATTGACCGCCACAAGTGGCGACATTTGGCGCACGACAAAAGGAATAAGTGCACTTGAGGGCATTGAGGAGGCCTAACACCACGCACAGCACGTTAATGTCATCATGATTTATCGCCATTCTATCATACTCAGTGATGAAGTTTAAATATCAGCGTCTGATCCATGATGGATCACGTCCCATCAAGGAGTTGAGTGCGTCCCGACAGCAGACGCTCCAGACTCCTGTACCGGCACAGCCACGCTCCATTTCCCCCTTCCCCGTTTCCATGTTTCCATGGTGAATGGGAATCTTGTAGCGCAGGTTTAGCAGCTTACTTCAGCTACAGGGTTTCACCGACACCTACGGAAGATGACGTTATCTTCCCCTCTGTCTTTCCCTCCCTCTGCAGGCGTGTCCTTCAACAGCGTGTACACTCAGATCTGGAGGGTTCTGTTACACCTGGCTGCCGACCCGTTTCCCGAAGTGTCCGACCTGGCCATGAAGGTCCTTAACAGCATTGCGTATAAGGTACGGCACGGGACGCGGGACATGCTCATCATATCCGCTCACTCCTCTCGAGGTACACTGTGAGACCCTCACATCCACTCTGAAGTGCCCTACGGAGCACCTTTCCCTTACATCAGCTCCAGTACGGTGCGCCGTAGGACGCCTCTCCTCATATCCACTTCATTATGGTGCGCCACGGGACCCTCTTACCTCATTTCAACTTCACTGCGGTGTACCAGAAGACCCCCCCCTCTCCTCAAATCAATTTCATGCCCTAATGGGATTATTTTGGAGTGTTTGTGGGCAAGATTGTTATTCCAAGACTGTCTTCCATCATTATAAATGTACGTGTGCACACGTCTTACGCCTACTCAACACCCACTGCAGACTCTCCCTGCTCTCTCCATTTCTAAATGTGGGCAGACTGATGGTAGCTGAGCGACACGGTCTCCCTCTCTTGCTCTCACTTAGTCTCTCTCCGTCTCTCCATCCTTTTCGGTCCATGAGCCCTGTCCTCCAGTCTGTAGGGGGTCTCTCCCCACGGCAACTGCCCTGTCCTGTTCATCTCAAAGCCCCGCGATGCGCAAGGCCTTCGGGCGCTGAAGCACCACTCTCCAGCCTTCTGCTCTCCGCCGTCCGAGTGCGAGTCAGGCCTGCCGCATGGGAGCGTCACTTCCAGCTGGGCGCTTGCGCATAATACATGCCTGACATGGTCATAATCTGTTTATTGCGTAGTTATAACACTTTGTAAATGTAAAGTTTAGGTATCCGGGGAGTGTTTGTGGCAGGAAACTCGATATTCTAGATTTGCATTATTTATGAGTATGATGATAATCGTTAGGCATTAAATCAGGCATAAATTGTAGTTAATTGCCTCTGTAGGTGTCCTGCTGTGCAGTTTTTGACATGTTTGTGGTGGTTAGCACATCGCATTTTGCAAGAGACGTAGATCAGGCACCGAGTCACGTCACCACTGTGTCTGTGTGTGTGTGTCTGTGTGTGTGTCTGTGTCTGTGTGTGTGTGTGTGTCTGTGTGTGTGTGTGAGGAAGTATTGCCCAAACCTGCTGTCTCTCCCTGATCATTAGTAGTTGAGTCTGTCCCAGACTGGTGTCTGTCAGGTCATTGTCTCCTCCACCACCATCCAGGGTGTTAAATTTTGCTTTAACATCGTGTTAAATCAGATCAGCAGAACAGCCCTAATATATGATATTTTACTCTGAGTTTACATTCATAAAACTAAGCAGAAATGCTTTTTCCCCCTTTTTTACACAAAGGTTATTTTTCGTCCAAGGTATATTTTATTCCCTTTTTCACATAGTGAAACAGTGTTGAATGTATTACAGTGGAGACAGTGGTTTGCTTCTAAGGGAACGATAAAGAGAATACCAAATGAGAATTCTAGGAAAGGAGAGCTGTTGTCCTGGCCAAGAGCAAACACTGAGTTAATCCACTGTGTTGCGGGCAAGGCCGTCTATATAGCACAAGAAGGCTTTCCATTGAGAGAACCTTTTGTGTGATTCTGGCACTGCGTGTCACTCTCTCATATCATATACTTAATCTTGGTGACTGTTTTCTGTCTCTGTATCTCTCTCTACTTCTCTCTGTAACTAATCTCTCATCCCTTCTACATCCTTCACTCAGTCAAAGTCTCTGAGGTTAAAGGTCAACCTTTCTGTAATTAGAATCACATCACTTCTCGGCTCCCGTCAGCGTCCACAGAAACGGAGATTTGCAAGCAAAAGCAATTGATGTCCTTGCCCCTCCCACACACACACACACACTCTCACTCACACACTCTCACTCACACACACACACTCACTCTCTCTCTCACACACACACACACACACACACACACACACACACACACTCTCTCACACACACACACACACACACACACACACACACACTCTCACTCACACACTCTCACTCACACACACACACACACACTCTCACTCACACACTCTCACTCACACACACACACACACACACTCACTCTCTCTCTCACACACACACACACACACACATACTCAGACACACACACACTCTCAGACACACACACACACACACTCTGACACACACTCTCACTCACACACATACACACACACACAGAGAGAGCCCTGTTCTATTAGCATACAAATCCCATTAATCCGAGTGACCAGCTGGAAGCCAGAGAGAATGTGACGGCTAACTGGATTTGGACATGTGCCTCTTCTTGTGGTGTAAACACCTCCGCGCCTGTCGGCTTTCCCGACACAGGCTCCGGACGCCTCCCCCGTCCGGGTGAGGGTGACAGGAAGGGAATGTTCATGTCAGGAGCCAAAGCGCTGTGGCTCCATCGCAGGTGGGATGTCTCCGTGATGTAATATTGGATGAGACTCACTCCAGGTGGTCAGGACGCCTCTATGTCCCTCAGTTTGGGACACGTTATGAGATTTCTCACCTGTGTGGTATTGAGAGTGAAACTGAGTGAGTGGGCTCTGTGTGTGTGTGTGTGTGTGTGTGTGTGTGTGTGTGTGTGTGTGTGTGTGTGTGTGTC
>NC_137499.1:22174490-22301990 GCF_041902795.1 Electrophorus electricus
TTCAGCTACAGTGAAATCCCAGGCTGTGGATGTGTTTGTTTGCTTTGACCCTGTTCTTCTCTCTAGATTATTTGAGTTTGTCTGTGTGTGTGTAAGTCATGAACTTTAAAGGCTTCTGGCTGCCAAGCTCCCATTTTCAAACAGAATGGGCAACATGCCTCACGCGCACACACACACCAGGACTCTGAATCGGATGACATCCGAGTGGAGACTCCCGTTCCCACGTGATTGAGTCTTTCTCATTTATCACTCTGTTTTCCTCTCAGCTTAAAAAGAAACCCAAAATAACAAAACAAAACAAAAAAAAAACACCTTCACTCTGTTTGATGTTCTGAGTCGGGGGGGGGACCCACCATATATATATGGTGGGTCAGTAAAGTGGCGCTCCAGCTCCGACACCCTCACTGTTCATTCTCTGTTCCGCTTCCTTATCGTTCGCCTCCGCCTCGTACCGCTGACGTCACGGCGCCTCGCGAGAGTCGGACAGGCGCGACCTGCTCATTCGGTGCGACTGAAATGTGAAGAAAAGTTACCATATCTGACTTCACCACTTTTATCAATGACTATATTCATATTGTTTATTTAAGGAACACACACACATCAATAATATCATAATGCATTATATTGCTGGGAAAAAGGTATTCAAACATTTCAAGCATATGTTTTTCCATTTTTCTATATATTATATATAACGAGCAGAGTTTTGACTGACACCCTTTCCTGCATCTAGGAATTGCCCGACTGGACGATCAGATCTTTATAAACAGGAACCCCGGCGTTCCATCAGTTGTGAAGTTCCACCCCTTTAACCCTTGCATTGCTGTGGCTGACAAAGACTCCATCTGGTGAGTGAGGCTGGCACACAACCTTTTTCCATCTCCAGGCGTTAAGTGAGAGTGGCAGTGTTGGGGTTGAACTGAGCAAGAGGACCAATGACACAGGTCTGCCCTAGAAGGACGTTTTGGGGTCTAGAATCTAGATTTTAGTTCCAGTGCTAAATTCAGGACTCTAGGTTCTGCTCAAACACTCTAGATCTACATGATAGCTCCTACTTTCCTGTGACAGAACTTAAAAAAGAAACTTCTTTAGTATATTTCTGTTTACACGTTTGACAGACGCTCTTATCCAGTGCGACTTACTTGCCCAGGTTGGGGACCGAATCCCAGTTCCCAACTGGAGAGGCAGAGTTGTTACGCTATATTGACTTAGTATAGGAAAGGTTAAGGGATTTCCCATGGGATCTTCTGGCCCAGTGGATTCATAAGGTCCTGCACCGGTCTGTATGCCTCGCCATTGGAAGGTGGCACAAGGCCGGGGGGGTTTCTAGGCCGTGGCATGCGATCGATCACACATACAGCGTTCGCCCGCTCTCTGTGTGCATTTAAGTTGTGATGGTGGAACGCGGTCGTGAGCAGAACCAGCAGGGTCCGGGCAGCGTGCGTATGGCGAACGCTCCCGCATTGGGACTGCAGGATTGAGCCTTCATGTGCGTACGCACGCGCGCGCAAACACACACACACACACACACAGGGCCGCATGCAAATGTGTGCGCACACATTCCCTGATCTGAAATTGGGGTGTCTTTATATTGGCCCTTCTGAACATGCTAGTGAGGCTTCTTGAGAAAAGCAGGGATTGAGACCCCAGACATGTGTGAGTACGGCTTTCACAGTACTTTCCTTCTCGGTGGTTGTGATAACTTTAGCATCTCTCGGCACAGAGAGCAGTAAGTGGGTCACCGTGACAGGTTATTATGGGTCTCACTATTAGGCTGAAGAACAGCACACCCTATTGGTGGGCAGGAATATCAGCAGCCTGATGCCTCATTCAAATGCATTCAAAACAAATACAACGCCCGGACATGGCAACAAGTTGCTTGGGCGCTACATTACGTCTGCTACTCTGTCCAGGGCTTGAACACACCAAAAGGCCTTTTTGTTATAGTAACTGGAATGACGCAGCGGGTGGCACTGTAGATACTTGTCACATAACCTCTCTTCAGCTGAGGTTAACGACCCTGATGGAGGTGAAGCTGATCCTGAGTTTTGCTTTGAGTGTCACCAGGAACATTTGTATTCAGTGTGTGTGTTTGTGTGTGTTTGTGTGTGTAGTTTTTGGGACTGGGAGAAAGGAGAGAGACTGGACTACTTCTACAATGGTAATCCTCGCTACACCCGCATCACTGCCATGGAGTACCTGAACGGGCACGACTGTTCCCTCCTGCTCACCGCAACTGGTACGTTCACCTGCCAGTCAGAACTCCTCCAATCAGCGGTAGCGCAAGCCTGTGCTATGTACCGGCTGTGATCTATGACTTGTCTGTGAGAGGTGGTGTGTGTGTGTGTGTGTGTGTGTGTGTGTGTGTGTGTGTGTGTGTGTGTGTGTGTGTGTGTGTGTGTGTGTGTGTGTGTGTGTGTGTGTGTGAGAGAGTTGTCGGTGGGGAGTCTTTCTGAATGTCTCTGCCCCACTGCAGACGACGGGGCGTTGCGGATCTGGAAGAACTTTGCGGATCAGCGGAACCCCGAGATGGTGACCGCGTGGCAGGGGCTGTCGGACATGCTGCCAACGACACGAGGTTCGCAGAAACACACACACACACAGGTGGACACACACATCCTGGGGGTTTTTTTTGTTTGTTTGTTTTCCCCTGACCTTGGGCTGACCTTGCCTCATTTCATCCCCCATGCTGGCAGTGGCTGGAAAAGCATTTCGGAATTGCAGCACGAGTCGGGATTCTAGGGAAAACCATGGCTGCTCCGGTATGGATAAGGAGTCGTTTACCCAGTTACCCAAACTCCAGGAAAAGCTCTGTGGCTGTTGCTGTGGAAGTGGAGCATCCCCCACCCCCCACCCTGCTATGTTTAGAAAAAAATAGACCAGCTGACTAGTAGTAGATATGCCTTTGTTTACCTGTTTATTTTTAACCCTTTCACTTTGGTGTGGTTGTGTTGCAGTCTCGCTGCATTATGCCTCTCCTGTGTTTTCATGTTGCTATTACCAGATAGACAGGGATTCTCCCACCCGGGACTCAACATTGACACACACTTTTTGTTGCAGCTTTTTTTGTTGTTGTTTTTGTCTTATCGTCATGGTGAATGAAAATCCCCAGTAAATTTTACTATTTTCTTGGTAGGCCAGGTGTTAACTGAATGCTGAACTGTGCATTGACTTCCCAGAAGTAGATGGAGGTTGGAGAGAGAGGGAAAAAATGTGCCACCAAAGCCCTGCAGTTTGGATCTGTAGCACAGCCACAGGGGAGTCTAGGTCATTTAAGTCCTGCTCTACTCAACGTCTCGCACGCGCACACAGAGAAGGTTCTCCCTGGTGGCACTAAATACGGCTTCATCAATAGAGCTCCTGTGGTTGCTGCCTGTGCGAGGAGCGTTGACGCGCGTCGCTTCAGGAACTGACCTCAGACCTGTCGCTTATGCCGCTCGCGCACTCGCTGAGAGCTGTGGCTCCCTTGAACACAGTAGCTGCTGAGTGGTTTGGGCTGATCTGAGGTCTTTGTTCTGTCCAGCCTTTGCAGCTCCTCTTGCATTAAACGCACACACTCGCGTGTAAGCCTGTGCACACACTAGTGCAGTGTCGGCCCTCCACACACCTCTGATGTGCAAAACTAGTTTCCAGGTTTCTTTGTTCCTTCAGATGGCGTATAATTGTCAGAAGCTGCTGCGTGCTGTGGGAACTACATATCCCAGCCTCCCTGAAGTGCCTTGCTGCTGCTCACCTCCCCAACCTGCTGCTGCCTTTAGCCGCCCACGGGCTCTGCTAGGCGCCCTATCCCCCTATAGAGGGCAGGGTGGAAGGGCCAGACAAGGCCTGTCAGCTTTCTCAGCACCAGCCGTTGAAAACTCCTCCGAAACCGGGAATCTCAGAGAGTGAGTGTGTGTCTGCCACTGTGTACTCCTTCTCCCTGCCTCCCTCTCCCTGGATGGAGCAGTAAGCAACGCCCCCCAGCTCGGCCAACGGAGCATTTAAGGGTCAAGACCGTAAGAAGTTCGTGAAGTGATCCTGACGTGTGGCGCAGGGAGGGTGGTGCATTTGAATATGGTGCAGTGCTGCTCTCTCCGTCAGGTTTAGCAGGGGACTCGATGTCGGCGGGACACGCCGTCATGCTGTGAACTGTTGGGTGCTGCCACGGTCCCACTGTCGCACACTCGCACGCCGCAGTGTAGCAGCAGCTGCAGACGCAGGTTTGCTGATGAGGGATTTGTGCATCTGCTTTAGGAGAAGGCAGAGCGAGTTTTACATTCATAAAGAGGTTTCCAGTGGAGGGAGGGAGAAAGAGCGAGTGCAGCGTGTGGAGGGAGCACACAGTGGCATTTGACTCAGGGTGAACTTTAATTGATCTTTAATTGGCAGATTTCATGCTGAGAAACCCCAGACTTGTTTTCACTTCCACTCCTGCCGTGTGTGTGTGCGCGTGTGTGAGAGCATATGCATCTTTTGGCTAACTCTGTCTTCTGGCTGATGTACTGACCTGCTCCTGCTATTCTCTCTCCTCCCCTCTCCTCCTCTGCCCTCTTCCTGTCTCTCCTCCTCTCCCCTCCTCTGCCCTCCTCCGGTCTCCTCTCCCCTCCCCTCTCTCATCTCACAGGTCTAGCTCGACGGGTTTCGATCTATCTTGACAGAAGTAAACAGGGAGGTGAGTGCTTCACTCACCCGCCCGTCTCCTTTGTTAGGTGGGAATACTACCACACTCATCTGTCATGCCCGCCAGACTCCTCGTCCATCCAGTTAGGCGCACTTTCTCTCCGCACTGCCTCACAACCCCCCCCCACGGTCCCAGCTGCCTGTCCGAGCCGCTCCACCTCGGATCATTCCCGAGTGCCGATTCTGCTGCCCACGGATCCAGCTAGCCGCAGTTTCGCTCCCGCCGGCCCCGGGAGGACTCACCTGGCTCACGGTCGAAGCGCGTGCGCGCGTGTGTCCAATGTGTTCGACTGAAGCACATTACAGATGTTAATGCAGGAATCGCATCTCAGCTGTTGGCGCACAGACATCGTTTTGAATGTGCCGGACGGTCTGGTGTTTGGCTTTTCATAACCCTGACCTCCTGGACTCTGGGACGAGCCGGGCCGACACGGGCACCAGGGCCGCTGGCTAGAGCTGCTGCCTTCCTCTGTCTGTGCGCATGTGTAGAGGCTAACATTAGCTGATTCTCATGCTCTCAGCTTCAGCAACTGATCAGAACGACTTGCATATTCCCTGGGGGATCACACCCGTGGTGATTGCGTTGCTAGCTCTGTGCGCTTTCCACACTAAAATGAGCGTTGGTGTCTGCGAATATAGTGGGAGTTAAATGATGCGATTCACGGAACGTTCTTGCCATGCAACCTAGCCGCGTTTTCTTTGGCCATCACGGATGTCCGGCCGTTGACGCGGACGGAGGCAGGACTCCCTGTACACCCCAGAGCATCAGTCCTGTATTACAGAGTATTATTAGATTATTATTTTTATTATTTACGGATTCTTGCAACATTTTCTTTTTTCAGCATTTTTTAATTTTGCTTTCACACTTTAGCTTTGGCTTAGCTTTCTGTATTTCAGTCTTTTATTTATTCCCTTGCTCCTGTATCTTTTCTAAACATTTGTTTTGTATTGGGAGCTGCTGCAGTCTTTGCCAATTCCCAGTGTGGACAGCCTCCAGCACACTGTGATCACAGAAGCCAAACTCCACAGCCAAAGTGATTTGATTTTGGTTTGATTTGATTTTATCATCTCACATTGAAGTGGTCCCTATATGAAAGCACACGTGTGCACACACACACACTCACACACACACACACTTATCATTCAGTTGCTGCAAACTTTTCCTGCTGTTTACCACAGTGCAGCCCTGCTTGACTTCACACTGCAGAGCGCACGCCGTATGCTGAGTCCGTGTGGCATCAGTAGGAAGTGATGAAATGAGACATCCTGTTTGACATCATTCTTTCAGCAGGTTTAATGCATGTGTTGTGAGCTCTGCTCTGTGAGCCTGCTAGCTGGAATTATTTATGAGACGCTGTCATAGGGATGGGGTTGTTTGAGAGGTTTTTGCCCTCACTGGTCTCCGTGTTTTATACTCCTGTGTGTGTGCGCGCGTGTCCGTGCCTGGAAGTTCCCCTTGTTTTTACTTTGGTTTTGTTTTTTTTGACTGAGAGCAGAAGCTGGGAAACTAGGACACTAGGGCTAGAAACACAGGAAATACTGCTGCATTTTTCTGTGTGTGTGTGTGGGTGTGTGTGTTGGGGTGTGTGTGTTGGGGTGTGTGTGTGTGGGTGTGTGTGTTGGGGTGGGGGGATGTGCATGTTTGCAAGTGTGTTGACCTCGCATAAAAGCTCTTTCAGCCCTGATTGGCTGAACTAAGTAGTAGACTGGAATGACCCGGTGCACCACCAGGGTGGTGGTGTCAGCGTGTCCTGAGAGCATGGCGCCGTGTGAAGCAGGGAATAAATACTCCAGCAGGTGGCGCTGCGTGAGTCGGAACGGTAGATGACATGCATAATCTGCGTACGTGTGTGAGGGGTTGTGTGTGTGTGTGGGGACATGGGTGGCGTGCAAACGCGTGTATGTGCGTGAACGCATACTTGTGTTAATGTACTTGTTGTTTTGTGTATTGTGTGGGGTTTTTTGTTTGTTTGTTTTTTGGTGGGTGTAGCTGGATATGTGAGTGTAGGTTAATCTCTGTGGTGTGTGTGTGTGTGTCAGGTGCAGGTATGGTGGTGGACTGGGAACAAGAGACAGGTCTGCTCATGACCTCTGGTGACGTCCGGGTCATCCGCATCTGGGACACGGAGAGAGAGATGAAAGTGCAGGTAACCACACACAGGTAGCACAAACACTTACTTATATAACAGACAGAGAGATGAAAGTGCAGGCAACCACACACAGGTAGCACAAGCACTTACTTATATAACAGACAGAGAGATGAAAGTGCAGGCAACCACACACAGGTAGCACAAGCACTTACTTATATAACAGACAGAGATGAAAGTGCAGGTAACCACACACAGGTAGCACAAACACTTACTTATATAACAGACAGAGAGATGAAAGTGCAGGCAACCACACACAGGTAGCACAAACACTTACTTATATAACAGACAGAGAGATGAAAGTGCAGGCAACCACACACAGGTAGCACAAACACTTACTTATATAACAGACAGAGAGATGAAAGTGCAGGCAACCACACACAGGTAGCACAAGCACTTACTTATATAACAGACAGAGAGATGAAAGTGCAGGCAACCACACACAGGTAGCACAAGCACTTACTTATATAACAGACAGAGAGATGAAAGTGCAGGTAACTACACCCAGGTAGCACAAACACTTACTTATATAACAGACAGAGAGATGAAAGTGCAGGCAACCACACACAGGTAGCACAAACACTTACTTATATAACAGACAGAGAGATGAAAGTGCAGGTAACTACACCCAGGTAGCACAAGCACTTACTTATATAACAGACAGAGAGATGAAAGTGCAGGTAACCACACACAGGTAGCACAAGCACTTACTTATATAACAGACAGAGAGATGAAAGTGCAGGTAACCACACACAGGTAGCACAAACACTTACTTATATAACAGACAGAGAGATGAAAGTGCAGGCAACCACACACAGGTAGCACAAGCACTTACTTATATAACAGACAGAGAGATGAAAGTGCAGGTAACTACACCCAGGTAGCACAAACACTTACTTATATAACAGACAGAGAGATGAAAGTGCAGGCAACCACACACAGGTAGCACAAGCACTTACTTATATAACAGACAGAGAGATGAAAGTGCAGGCAACCACACACAGGTAGCACAAACACTTACTTATATAACAGACAGAGAGATGAAAGTGCAGGCAACCACACACAGGTAGCACAAACACTTATATAACAGAGAGATGAAAGTGCAGGTAACTACACACAGGTAGCACAAACACTTACTTATATAACAGACAGAGATGAAAGTGCAGGTAACTACACACAGGTAGCACAAGCACTTACTTATATAACAGACAGAGAGATGAAAGTGCAGGTAACCACACACACTCATATAAGGCAGACAGGCACAAAAAGTGCAAGTAACTACATAAAAGTAGCACATACATAAAGATACCATAACCATAGCATAAACACACTTATTTAAAACACACACACACACACACACACACACACACACACCCCACTCACACATTTATTTAACACACACAAACATTAGCCATTCACATGTTCATATCGCACACTCACATGCACCCAAACCACTCACACACTGATATATCACACACACAAACCACTCAGTCATATAACACATAAACAAACTACACACACAAACATAAACCACTCGCACCCATACAACACACACAAACATAAACCACACATACACACAAACCACTCACTCGCTTATATAACATGCACACACAAACATAAACCACTCACACCTCATACAACACACAAACATAAACCACACACACACACAAACCACCAACGCCCATGTGACTCCCACACATACTCATGACACACACAAGCATAAACCGCTCATATAACACACAAACATGAATATAAGCCATACATATGACCATATAAAACACTCAAACAAAAAAAACAAACCACCCCACACTCATATAACATGAACACAGATGCACACACGTTCTCACACATGCATAAGACCTAGATACACACTCATAAGAGCGACATACACAAACAAACTCCACACAGTCATACAGCATGCACAAAACACACACGCACGCACAGCTAAACTGCCATACACATTGACACAACACACACTCATGGTTCACACTCACACACAGAGTTTCATTACATTCTCAGGTCTGTATCCAGATACAATACACACAGTAAACAAATCCCACATGAAACACACTTTTACAGCGCTTAAACTTTAAATTCGCTCTTACAGCAAATGCACGTTTGGGGGTGTGTGTGTGTGTTTGTTGCCACAGGACATCCCAACAGGAGCAGACAGCTGTGTGACCAGTCTGTCCTGTGATCCACAGCGCTCCCTAGTGGTGGCTGGGCTGGGTGACGGCTCAGTGCGAGTCTATGATCGCAGAATGGCCCCTAATGAATGGTGAGTCAACATGAACAGAGTCCCTGCAAAGATTCGACTCGAATCCCATTGAGAACCAACAAGGAGAAGCATTTGACTGAATCACAACTGAAAGGACGTCAACTTTAAAGAGAATAATCCCAGAACCCAGACTGTCCTATACAGCTGCAACACAGGGAAATTGTTGAGAATTAATATAAACCAATATAATACAACATAATGTGATGTAATATAAATAATAAAGGTTTTGGTGTCACAGTGATCACTGGAAGGTCACGGCTGAATGAATGAGTTTTACCTGAGTGCCAGCTTTGAATCACTACTGAATCTACATATTTAAGTGGTATAAAGAATCAAGAATATACCATGCTGTTTGGCTCAGTGAGCAGGGTGGAGTAGTCATGGGAAGACCCGCTAACCCCCACTCACCCCGGACCTCATCACTCACTACAGACAGGACACTGATCAGTGTGCTTTATTTCATAGGCAGAGCTGTGCGTGTGTGTGAGATTGTGTACATGCATGTGTAGGTCTTTGTGTACACGTGCGGTGGAGATAGTGTTTGGATACTTAGTTGTGAGTCACATGCGCGTGCACACACACACACACACACACACACACACCATTAAAAAGTATTGTAATTAAACCATAAAATGGCACATGAATTTTTAAGTCATGCTAATTTGCTCCCCCCGGGTCTAGCATTTTCCACTGCTCAAGCTGTTCATCCTCTGTGCTCTATCAGGAGACCTGTGGGGTCTAACCCCTCCATCACACCCTCCCCTCCTTCTCTCGCTCTCTCCCTCTCTCCTCCTCTCACTCGCTCGCTCACTCTAGCTCTTTCTCCATCTCTCCAACTCTCTCTCTATTGCCTCCTCACCGTCTTACTCCTT
Source organism: Electrophorus electricus (assembly GCF_041902795.1). NCBI lineage: Eukaryota > Metazoa > Chordata > Actinopteri > Gymnotiformes > Gymnotidae > Electrophorus > Electrophorus electricus. The sequence goes on from NC_137499.1 coordinate 22,184,444, forward strand.
TTTCATTTGTCGACTGGTTTTTCTGTTTTTAAAATGTCAAGTACACACTCAGAAGCAGAACACAAGGCCACTGCCCCCCCCCCCCCAAACACACACACACACACACACACGCACACACAAACATAACTGGTCTGAACCAGTCTATAGTAACCTTGCACTAATCTAATGCACAGTGGAGGAGAATGTCTCATGTGTTTTCATTAAACCTGCTTTAATTCTGTAATTGCACACTTCTTTAAGTGCTTTAAGTCCTACCACTCTCTCCTTCATTCTTACACACACACACACACACAGTATTTGTTATTAATGAAAATATTATTGCAATATTAACAGTGAGAATAGAATATGTGCAGTAATTCTTTTCACAGTAACAGATTGAATACTAACAGTATTGGCAGCCTGTCCCACTGTTAGAATCACTCCCTTCACTGCAGTTGGGAATTCTGTCTGATGTTCCTTTAGCACCCCCTAGTGGCTCACTTGCGCTTTTGTCTTCCATGGCAACGAGCTTGCTGAGATTTAAATATTAAGAAAACTAGCTGTAAAAGGAGCACTTTTAGAGTTTTGATTGTTTGTTTTTTTGCGTTGCAGTCGCGTGATGACATATCGAGAGCATGGGGCGTGGGTAGTGAAAGCTCACGTGCAGAGGGAGACAAACGGAGAAATCGTCAGTGTCAGGTACCTACTACACACACACGGAGACAAATCCAAATAAACCTTATTTCAGTACTGTGGATTGAATACTCACAGTGCTTGTAACACAAGTCGTCATCTACCTTCTATAATTCTTGGGGGGGGGTGTGTGGGGGTTTTTTTTTTACACCCGCAGTGTAAATGGTGACGTGCGTTTCTTTGAGGCGCGGACACCGGACTCGGTAAATGTGTTACAGACGGTGAAAGGCCTGACAGCGTTGGACATTCACCCCCAGGCTAACCTCTTTGCCTGGTGAGTGTGTGTGTGTGTGTGTGTGTGTGTGAGAGTGAGTGACATTTACCCCTGGGCTAACCTCTCTGCCTGGTCAGTCGGTGGGTGGTTGCAAATTGGGTGTATGTTTCATTCACTGTAGGCTAAATTCACGTGTGTGTGTGAGAGAGAGAGATTTCCTTACAGGGGGGAGTGGGTGTGTGAAGGTGGGTTTTGTTGTGGGTGTGTGTCAGGGGATGTCTTTCAATTCAGACCTCAAGCCCCCAATGGTTCCAGTACAGAAGGGTCAAAGATGAGCGTGTGATTAATCGAGGGCCGTAGTACGGCAGAGCAGCACTGGCTCAAACGAGAACACCGTCTTTGAACTTCTGCTTGAAAATGTTGTTCAGTTGCTACCTAAGGGGTGTGGAGAAGCCGCATAACCTGAGACGTTATGCGGTAATATTGTGGTGACAGGCAGTTATCTGCTAACAGGATGTCTGTGGTAGTATAACGTCAGCCTGGGCTGTTATGACCTTATATGGGGTTGTGTGTGTGTGTGAGTAAGTGTGTGTGAGTAAGTGTGTGTGAGTAAGTGTGTGTGAGTAAGTGTGTGCGTGTGTGTGAGTAAGTGTGTGCGTGTGTGAGTGTGTGCGTGTGTATATATGTGTGTGTGTGTATATGTGTGTGTGTGTGTGTGTGTGTGTGCGCAGCTGTAACTTTAGATCTTGCTGCTGTTCTGTTCACCACTGGACACAGTTCTATTTGTTTTCTCTCTTCACACTGCAGTATGTGCAACATGTGTGACACCTGTATTCTGAGAACGTTTCACTCCGAGGTGGCCGGTCACCGTGAGAACACTGCGTGACTGTGACCATGGATTGGTCGCAGACATGTTGACAGGTGTACCTGCGGATGAGTGTGTTTAACCAGCGTGTATCCAGGGCAACGCTGATTGCTGGAAATTGTGATTATAATTAACCACACTGCATTTTTCATTATTTGCAGTGTTTTAAAGCCCATGGTACCTTGAGGAAGGCTTTTTACCCACAATTCATCCATTGCCAGATGTTTTCATGTCAGTTGGTTTGCAAGGCAGACCTCATACCCTGTGCAGCAGAATGTGATGAAGCGAAATTGACCAGTCACAATGGCCTTGGTTCCTCTAGTGTAAATCGAACAGCCGCAATGGACTTGGTTCCTCTAGTGTAAATCGACCAGTCGCAATGGCCTTGGTTCCTCTAGTGTAAATCGACCAGTCGCAATGGCCTTGGTTCCTCTAGTTTAAATTGACCAGCCGCAATGGCCTTGGTTCCTTTAGTGTAAATCGAACAGCCGCAATGGCCTTGATTCCACTAGTGTAAATCGAACAGCCGCAATGGCCTTGATTCCACTAGTGTAAATCGACCAGTCGCAATGGCCTTGGTTCCTCTAGTGTAAATTGACCAGTCGCAATGGCCTTGGTTCCTCTAGTGTAAATCGAACAGCCGCAATGGCCTTGGTTCCTCTAGTGTAAATCGACCAGTCGCAATGGCCTTGGTTCCTCTAGTGTAAATCGACCAGTCGCAATGGCCTTGGTTCCTCTAGTGTAAATCGAACAGCCGCAATGGCCTTGGTTCCTCTAGTGTAAATCATAGTGGGATACACAGATGTGGCTCTTTCTCACAAACTGATATGATCGTTGTGTTAGAAACATTTTCCTGATGCTTAAAAAATCCAGTAATGCACTCTCTCTCTCTCTCTCTCTCTCTCTCTCTCTCTCTCCTCAGTGGTTCTATGAATCAATTCATAGCAGTCTATAACTCCAATGGTGACGTGATCAGTAATATTAAGTACTATGACGGCTTTATGGGACAGCGTATTGGCGCTATCAGCTGCCTTGCCTTCCACCCTTACTGGGTAAGAGATCACACACACAGTCACCACAGAGAGAACACAGCAGTCTACTTGATTAGTGTACAGATGGGTGGAGCTGCTGCTAATGCTCTGTTTATCATATGACCTCACTTTCTTTAGTGTCTCTCTCGCTATCTTTAGTGAGGTCATAAGATAAACATGTCGAGCTGTAATTTGAGTTAAATTAACACTTATGAGTCCTAACAGTCTCCTCTGTATAGTTTCATTTTATTTATTTGTTTTTATGCTTTTGTATTGGTTCATTCTCATTTATTATGCCGTTGGATGATAACATGAAATGGAAATATAACATTTGTAACTATATATCTGTCTGCCTTAATAATATTAAACAACCTTTTTTCTACTGCACCATTCCACCTCTCTTTCTCTCACTCTGTATTCATCGCTCTCTCATTTTCCTCTCTCTCTCTCTCTCTCTCTCTCTCTCTCTCTCTCTCTCTCTCTCTCTCTCTCTCTCTCTCTCTCTAGCCTCATTTGGCTGTGGGAAGTAATGACTACTACATGTCCATCTACTCAGCGGAGAAGAGACTGAGATAACGCCATGACCCCTCCTCTCTGACCTTTTGACTTTACACGCCCTGCTGAGGCAGGATGTAAATGACTTCTTGTATATATGCAACTACCACCATGAATGTCTAGTGAAGGCTGCTGAACTCACACAATGACTTATCATTATTATTATAATTATTGTTGTCATAATTCTTCTTATTTTGGAATTATTGATTGTAGACTTGGCTGTGCTGAGCAGTGTGTGTATTTGAACTGCGTATAAAAAAAAACCCGACAGAAGTGTAGAAATATATTGTACACTTCTGCTAAGAGGCTTTGCAGCCTTCCGGAAGTTTTCGCATGCCTCCTCCTGTAGTTGCTTCGGGGTGGGGTCTGAGAGCCGAAGGGGGCGGAGTCTCAGAGCAGGCAAAGTCTGGACATTAAGGCCAGCAATGAGACAGCGGGGGGAGAGCGAGAGCAGGTGTTACCTGAAAGCACGCACCTGAGCAAGCTGAAGGGGAGGACAGCAGCCCCGCTGAACCTCAGCACCTGGACATCGGGACTGATTTCACGTGGACACAGGATTAGTGCAACTCGCGTGACTGGATGGCTTTGAGGGACTCACATGTGCTCTCTCTCCCCAGCTGAAATGTAGGAACCAAAGCACAGGCATCGCTGGTACACGCACTTGTGCGCATGTACGCGCGTGCGCATATGTTTGTGTCTTGCCCATGCTGAAGTAACACACCACACCTTATGAACCAGCACACAGACTCTTACGGCATATTCTGATTGGCTTACATACATGTCCACACACACACACACACACACACACACATGCGTGCACCCAGTGCCAAAACCCAATCTCCACACAGACACACACAATTGAGCACACACCCTTACCTTCCGTGCAGTAACACCTTTGAAAGTTCTCTCCGGACTCTGGACCACTGGAGGAAGAGACCGCACTACCCCCAACCTCAAATGTTTGCTTGCACAGATCAATACAAGAGCCAGATCATACATACACAGAGCATTACCCCCCCCCCCCCAAGTCAGGAAGGTCTGGGAAAGGGGGTTTATAAACACTCTATCACATGCATGGAATTCTGGCACTGTCGTCTGTGACTGTTGCTTCTCCCTCCAGGGTGTGCCCATGACCTCTTGAACTTTGAACTATTGAAAGGTCATAGGCCACTGCCGCCGTCACGGCGTCCACCTTGTGTACCAGCCATCTTGATAGCCGCTGCCATCATCGTCCATCGGTCTTACATGGCACCGCAAAATGTGTTTTCCCAGCGGGACTTTTTAAATGCTTTGCTTTTCATCTTGGTTGGTTTGTTTGTTTGTTTGTTTGTTTGCTTTTGTTCTGTAATTGCTTGGTTTGTTAGGCACTGGGTCACTGCTACTGAAACGCTGAAAAGCCAAACCCCACGCAGCACTCAGACAGCACTGCTTCCACATCTGTCACTCTTTCGTTCATCCCCTCCCCCCCCCCATTCAAATAGCTTTATTGGCATGAACTGTAATTAACAACCGTTGCCAAAGTTATTATAGAATTCTTAATATTAATCATCATAAAACTTGAAAAAAGGAAAATAAATAAGTCCATATAATAAAGATTAGACAAGTACTTTCATATTCTCTCCCCCTCTTCCCCTCCTGCTCCGCTTTCTGTTTAGCACGTTGGCTCACACATCTGCCTCGTGACTCAGTGCTTCTCACTGATCTGAGTGTTGGATCTTTTAAGGCTTTAAGGCAGCCGTCTTCACGCTTGCTTCGCAAACCTCCTCTCTCCTTCTTTCTCTCTCTCTCTCTCTCTCTCTCTCTCTCTCTCTCTCTCTCTCTCTCTCTCTCTACCGCTCCTTCTCCACCCATCCTGCACCTCTTCTCCAGCACCAAAATACCTGGAGATTGGAAACAGGTCGTTGGGGATGGGTTAGGAAAATGGGCCCAAAAGGCGCGTGGATCTTGTCCGTGGTGCAGTTTTAGCAGATGGGGGTCGGACGATGCTGTGCTGTGCAGAGTCACCAGTACGAACTGCAGTGAAATCAGACGGACAGCGCCACCTTGGGGACAGGTTTCACCTGTTCGGTACAATATTCATGTGTCACTGAAGACGTAATAACTGAACAAATGTGTGTAGAGTCCAAGCCAGGCACTAGGTCCCAGTCTTGTTTGCTTGTCTCTAAAACTCAAATGACTGCCTGGAGTCATTCGAGTTGCTCGAAATGTATTGACGTAAAATCAAAGTAAGACGTTTTTGTGAAGTGTGGTTAGAAATTAGGTGGCTAAAAATGAGGCTTTAATTATTTAGGGGGGCTTTCTACGAGCCATACTCGTCACCAATCAATCTGTAAGTGTACATACTGTTAAACACCAAAACCTGTTACCAGGGCAACCACCTGGAAGAGGACGATGGGCCTCTCGACTAGTTCAGCAGTGTTCCACTGTCAACATTCAGAACCGAAGTGGAAATGCCTTTATTTTTGCCACACCGGAGACCGGGGCCACAGACTCGCTCAATGTCGCCGTGGTGTGGCGTTCCCCACGGAGGACAACGACTACCCGTCCCTTAGAAACACCGAGCTTCCTCCACACCTCTACATTCAGGCCAAATATTTCCAACATTTGACACTGTATTTACCTCTCAAAGAACTACCTTTTGGTTCTGATTTCTGATGGTTGAACATTACTTATTGCTGTGTAACAATTTTCACCTTTATTTTTATTTATAAGGTTTTTTTTTTTATCACATTCTCTTTATTGTGCTTGTTTTTCCCCCTTTGAACATGGTTTTGTTTTAAGTTGGTTGCGTTTGTTAGCCTTCTACAATGCCTGCCTTGAGCTTGACCGAGAGACGCGTCTTCTTTCCCCTGCACAGAAGCCTCTCATGTCCCTCTGGCCTTCAGAGTCGAGTCGGAGCTGTGGCTAACGCCACGCTCACGGGCTGGATTCACTTAAGGAGCAATATATTTGTATATAATGGACCTCGGTCACAGGCCCACCACATACAACTCTTCAGCCCCCTAGAGGGGTGCGTAGGAGATACTGCAGCTTCACTGAGTGGAACTGAATGGTCACTGACTTTACCCCCAGCCCTTCCCTCGCAGATTATCCTGCTTTGAGTTTTAACATTTTAGATTTAAAGAAAAAAGAGAAACTTGTAGAATGCAATCGGGTGTTATCTGTGACTTTAGATTGCTTTGCTGGCTGTGGTTTTTATGAAAAGAAAGGAATCACTCAAATAAACCAAATACACCAACATTCATTTCGCCAGTGTGTCATATTTGATTTGCTTGATCATTTTCCTGCTTATTGTTTTCTCGTCCTTTTTTCCTAATCTGAGTATGTGTGGTCCTAAATGATCACTTCTAAAGGCTTTGCCCTTTCACACCCACACAGTTCCTGAGTTTACTGTCTCATAATAACCTTTTCCCCTCTGAACACTGCAGGATTCAGTTTACTCTGTGCCGCCATAGTTTGGTATTCCCAAAATCTTTGTTGGCATAAAAACCATGGTCTGTATATCATGCCTCGGATTGTGTGCCAGCTCCTGAAATGTTTTCCCTCCCAGTCAGTGTTATTGTCTGCAAGGTGACTTTGGTCCTTCAGGGTGTGAAGCTCTAGATGTGTAGTTGTAAATTCATGGTGTCCGAGTTGCCGCTTCTGGTTGCTTTCTGTTCTGCTCACCTAAAATCTGTCTGTCTGTCTGTACTTGTTCTTGTTTTTCCGATTCTTCTCTCTTTATGCTATTTTTTCTCTGTGAGGAAGTGTCCTGCGTAGGTATAAGGCTAGCGGAGACGCGCCGCTGCGTGCCAGCGACCACGCTCAGGTCACAGAGGTCCTGCGTCACTCCAGCCGTCCAGCTGAACATTCCACTGCATCTGCATGCCACATTCCGTACTTCCTCAGGAAGCAGCGCTCACTTCCTGTCCAATTACTGCCTAAATCTGCACAGAGTGATGGGCAGGACGAGGCGTGAGCACGCCTCCCCTCTGTTCCACTGTTACGCGCGCACACACTGGTCAGAAGTGGTCAGCCATGCAGGTGTTACGGCAGCCGAGTCCTACCTGTCTCCTTCTTTGTCTCCTCCTTTGTGTCCTGGCTTTCCTCGTCACCTGTAAGGACGTACCTGTTTCTGCGACTTTGCGCTTCTGCGTTCTGTTAACAAGCTTTCGGAAAGCTCGGTTGACTTTTGTTTGTCTTGAATGTTAACTGGTGTATTTTTTATATCTTTCCCTCTGACCCATGCTGTCCGACAACTGCCATCAGGTACAGAAGTCAAATCAGGTCAGTATGAAGTCAGCCAGCTAAAATTCTTATGACAACAGGATGTTTGGACACGTTTATGGAGATTTTAGTGTAGATCAGAATTGCTAGGTCTTTTAAATGAATTGCGTTACTTTTTGTCTTAATAGCCTGGTGGGGGTTTTTTTGTGTGTGTGTGTGTGTGCGTGCACGCGTCCAAGACGTGTAAGTCTGTCATGTGTGTGCTTTTACTAATGTTTACTGTTTATACAGGATTGTTCAAATGTTTTTTCCCTTTTGTGGTAGCACATGATCTGATGTCACTATGTAAGGCGATGGGATTGCCCCTTTGTTGTCACATTTACTGGGTTAGAGAAACAGATCTGAAGCAGGATTCTGAGAGTTGTTTACCAATACCTTATTATTGACGGACAGAACCAAGAAATGTCTGCTTTTCTCACAAATAGCACAAACTTCCCCATTTGTAATGCTGCGATTGGGCTTTGTGCATGCATCTGTGCTATCTAACAGGTCTAGAATGCGCTGTGGCTTACTTGTTGCAGTGTTCTCGAGCCAGCTGACATGTTCTAAACATGTTTGTGTACGATGTTACGGCGAGGTGTGAGTGAGAGAGAGAGAGAGGCTGTGAAAAGGCTGGGTGGGGACATGGTTTCTAAGAGAACTCTGGTCTCTGGTGACCTCAGTGGGTTTGTTTAATGAAGTGATTTCCTTCCTATCATGATGCCCCTGATTACTGGTCAGACCCCCCTGGGGCTTTTGCTAGACAGGGGCGGGGGGGGGGCATAGGGAGAGACACCCATACTCCTTCTGATACATTTACATTTATGGCATTTAGCTTTTATCCAAAGCGACTTACAATTATAAGTACAACTCTAGGCATTGTTCAAGGGTTAAGGGTCTTGCTCAGGGGCCCAACAGTGGCAACTTGGCAGTGGTGCAGCTAGAACCAGCAACCAATTACAGGTCAAGTACCTTAACCACTGAGCTACCACTGTCCACTGATACCATATGGTTATATGACCTAGACAGTTTTTGTGACATTCCATGTTCTTAGTTAGATAATGTCACAGTTTTTGGGTCACACCAGACTTTCTATGATCAGATCAATGAAGGGCAATCCTTCGTTCTCAAGAGAATCAGACCTGCTTTATATTCGTTTTTATTTAACTGGCTCAAAATACTATCAGATATTGTGGTACGCTTAAAATGTGTACCAGTGGACTGTCCAAACATGCAGGAGTGTGTCATTCTTTCACCACAGCTTTGGCGGGTACAATATTATCTCTTGATAGTTATAAAGCACAGAACAGCATTAAAACAGAAAGGGATACTTTACCAAAACGACGTTTCAGACTTCCACCTCGTGCACCTTAAACGCTGGGCTCGTGTGTGTGTGTGTGTGTGTGTGTGTGTGTGTGTGTGCAAGTAAAAGTGCCAACGTCCTCGCTTGTCTTCGCAGTAATAAGAAGCGTCACGCTGTCCGTGGACCCCGCGGCGGACGTGGAGCGCGGCGCCAACCTGACGCTCACCTGCGCCGTCGACGCCGCCCACTCCGGCGGCGTCATGCCGGCCTACCAGTACAGCTTCTTCAAAGACTACGAAAAGCGCGAACTGGCACGCCCGCAGCCGACCGACAACGTCGGGCGCGTGGTCTACTCCATCCCCAGCGCGCGCGCCATTCACTCGGGCAAGTACCAGTGCAAGGTCGTGATCGACGGACAGAACTGGGTGAGCAACTTCAGGGACGTCGTAGTCAGAGGTAAAAGTACCCAGCTTCACGATCCACCGGTTTACATTACAGGACAGGAGACACAGTAGCTCAATATTCAGATTCATACAAGAGGCGACAGATAATTATCAAACCTTTTGAAAGGGACAGAAGAGAACGAGCCAAAAGCTGAACCTGTGTCGTCCCCTAAAAACGAAAGTCGACCCAAGCCGAGGCCGCTGCAAACGGTTTTCTCGAACGCGCAGGGCTGCAGGCGCCAGTGCTGACCGTGGACAAGACGGCGGTGCGGGAGGGCGAGACTGTGAGCATCACGTGCAGGGCGGACGGGGAGATGGGCAAGCTGACGTTCTCCATCAAAGACGGCTCCGACGAGGTCCACCGGAAGGAGACCGACAGCGGCCACATGCAAGAGATCATTCCCCTCCGCTCGGCAAGGACTGCGTCACTGACCTGCTCCTATTTCCTCGCCATAGGAACCAAAACCTTGCAGTCAAATGTCAGCAATGTGCTCAGTGTTGCTGTGCACGGTAAGATGGTTTGTTCAGTCACCCAGTTTTCCGAACCAGTCACTTTCAGAGCGTTTCTGCACCAGCCGCCTATTTTCCAGTTTTTCTTCACCTCTGACGTATCTTCCCCCGGTTTCTTTCGTCCCAGAGCTTGACATCACACCCTCTGTCACGGTGCACCCACAGACAGGGGTGATTGAAGGAGACACCGTGAACATCACATGTAGTGTGAACCCGCACTACCAGGACCTGTCTTCACTCTCTCTGAACCTCATGAAAGGGCCAAAGATCCTGGACATGAAAAACGCCACGTACAGCAAGTGCGTCCTGGCAAGCGACTCTGGGGAGTATGAATGCAGTGCCGAGTTGGATGGCGTGAGAAAATCCGGTTCTGTGAATCTTACAGTCAGAGGTGAGAGAGTGTCTAACGTTTGCTCTTTTACCTTACCAATGTGTTATTCACATGTTATAAGTGATTAGCTAATTACTTTTTATTGAACATGTTAGGTTTCTAATTAATAGATATCGTTCAGAAAAAGCGTACAAGTTGGCACTGACAAACATTGAGCCACTGTTGGTAATTCATCCGGATTTCTAAAAAAAAAAGTGCCCGTAAGCTCACACCCCTAGTGAAAGACAAACGTTCCGGTTCTGTCATGTTTGGGTTTGCATGTGTTTTTGTTAAATGTCTTTAGGTGAGCAAAATGTCTCTTGCCTTCTCGTTCACCTACCTAGAGCTGTTCTCCCAGCCAACGGTGACTGTAACTCCCACCGATGTGTTTGAGGGTCAGGACTTCACCGTCCACTGCAGAAGCTTAGACTTCGCATCAGAGAGAATCCGTCGCGATGACGTGAAGTACTCGATCTTAAGGAACGAGGACAATGTGACGCTCGGCCGGTTTGATGGCACGTACAGGGCGATGGCGGGAACCAAGACCAATGGGAATTACACGTGTAGCGCTCAAGTGCGCACCATCGTCAAACGGAGCACCTCGGTGTCCTTTGAAGCCAAAGGTAGCAGCGTCCCACCGAAGCTCAACACAGAGCAGCTTCCCTGAAAGAAAATCTCAAACCCAGAGATGGGATTTCCTCATGTAGCTCAAGCATAGTCTAGCATCCATATAAGCAACCTCCAAACCAGCATGGCATCTAGCTAGATATGGGTGCTAGATCTAGGCCCAATCTCATTTCAAGCCCTTGACGCTACCACTTAGCCCTACCCGTCTGTTTTGGGCATTCAGGCCCAGGGGTAGGGGGTCCTTGTTGGGATACAGGGATAGGGTGAAATGTTAGGGCTACATGGCCCTCCATATGTAGGGTTTTCAGTGGCACACTCCAAATGAAGTGTTACGTGAAATTTCCCTGAATGCCTTGCAAATCACCAGCAAAAATGATGTGCAAGTGACCAAAGCAATCTTCAATTAACCATTTTCTCTGTTATTAAAAGATAAAAATTGTGATATTATCTTAATTGTAATATATTATGGCCCTTGTCTTCATAAAACCTTATCATGATTTGAGCATGACAGTCCCACATTTTTCCATGTGGTTGGTATCGTGTAGTGGGTAACAACATTGCCTCTTCTGTGGAGGACCAAAGCCCACCTGGGCAAGAGCTCAGTGCTGAACCAAGAAGAGTCCTTGGGCAGGACTCCTAACATTACATTGGCCTACCTCTGTGACGTGCCTGAATTTGTTACTCTGGATAACAGCATCTGCCAAATGAATTCAATTTAAATGACACATTTTCCTGTTGTGTCCCCCCCCCCGAAGGCATATAATGGCCAAAAGGTTGCAGATCTTTCCCATAGTTGAGGACAGTATATTGGAAATGTATGTCCAAAATCCATCAAGAACTACCATCGTATCTGGTTCTTAAAAGGTTGCCCCATTTTGTCGGGGAAGATTTCAACCACTACTTCTTATTACCCAGTTCTAAGGGGCAAGGAGACGCTTTAAACAAGGAATAGTGGTAAAAATAAAAGGTCATTGGGCCTTAATCGAAATGAATATCAAATTGAATTAACAATACTTTTCAACAAGTGTTACAGATTTAGCCATTATCTTAACTTTCTGCAACTTCCTCCCTGCAGTGCTCGTCTCCAGGCCTGTGATCACGGTGGACGAGCGGGTGGTCCTGGGTCGCCCCTTCAATATTTACTGCTATTCAGAGAACGGGAGCTTGCCCATTAACTACACCCTGATTTGGAAGCGCACCGTCTTGAATCATAGCATTTTGACGCACACCAGACAACAGGCCCAGTTCACTGCCACAGTCCACTCAGAGGCTGACGTCCACAGCCTCGCGTGCGGGGCCCAGAACTATGACCGCAAGCAGCCTCTGATGAGTAGCACTCTCAAGGCATCGGTTACGGGTGAGCTGACCGTTATGTTTCATCCAGCAACTTCACACGGAGTATAACATGACGCAGGCCATTTTGGGAGAAGGTTTTGTTTTGATAAAGTTGTAGTCCTAAATATACATAGATTTCCCAAACTCTATGAATCATTAATAACTAAAGGCAGTCGCTCTGTTTGTGAAACCCATTGTATAACTCACATCTCAAGAAAGGTTACTGTAAGACACTGTATTGAATAAGGTGTATTAGATTAGGTAATATACAGAGCACAGTGTGTGCCTGTTTTTAGGAGGGTTTTTTTAGTTGTGTTTGGACATATTTGGATATCAGTTACGTAACTTCCTTTGTAGTATAATGAAATGACTCAGAGTTCCAGTGGTTTTGATAAAGGAGAGCATAGAGCTAATGGGGGGGGGAAGCTGTTTCTGTTTGCAGTGTCTGTAAAAGGCATATGTGTGGTTTTCCAGGCCTCTGGTTAGTACAGTACAGAGACTGACCAGGACCCAGGTTAAGCCTCAGTTGTACTATGCATATAACTCTGCCCCTGACACATACATGAAGTGCATGAAAATAAGCCATCAGAGTCTAACCGTGACGGACGTGTTTTCCCGCAACCTCAACCGCATTCTTGCTCCGGGCAGTTCCCGCGCAGAAGGCGTTCCTCACCGTCGTCCCGACACCCGAGGACATCGTTGAGGGCCACGACATCTACCTCATATGCAGCATCATGAGGGGCACACCACCATTCACCATCAAATGGTACCGCCAGGATGACAGGGGTCTGCTGTACACCAACACCGTGTCGACCAACTCCTCGTCCCACACCCTTGTGGGCGTGCACAATGAAAACAGCGGCACGTACTACTGTGATGTCCAAAACTACGGCAGTGACAGGGCCTTGAGCAACAAAGTAAGCTTCACAGGTAAAGCAGGCTGCGGTACTTTCTGTCCTCTCACTGTCCCCTTTTTTTGGCTTCTCTATCTCTTTCCCTCTCTGCCCACCTTCTCCTTTTTAGGGTTCACTGAGTACACAAACAAATAGAACTGAAATGTCTGGCCAAAGGCTATCTCTCTCAGTAAATGCTTTCCTTCGTCCCTAGCTATTGTGGAGCCGAAAACAAAAACAGTCTCGTTTGTCTCCTAACCAACTGTCTGTCCTCCTAACAATCTGTGTGTGTGTGTGTGTGTGTGTGTGTGTGTGTGTGTGTGTGTGTGTGTGTGTGTGTGTGTGTGTGTGTGTGTGTGTGTCTCCTACGATGCAGTGAACATGGCCAGGTGGAAGAAAGCCCTAATCATCGGCGCTTGCCTGCTGGCTTTAGCAGTGGTGGTGGTGGTGGTGTTGATTCGCTACAGGGCTAAGCGAGGTAGAGAGACCTACAGCCTGCCTAGTGTCACCGTAGCCCCGCATGCCTGACCCTCCTCTCAACAAAACCCCTCTTTCAACCTCTCTCTCTGTCACAGGTAAACGAGAGACCGCTGTCAAACTCTCCGTGTGAGTTGGCTTGCTTGTTCACTTCTTAGCTCAGCTGTGTATGCAGTTACTGTTAGTATCAAACACTAATTACTATTAGTCACAGTTGATTGGGCGCTAGATGTATGCTCTTAGACAACAGTCGTCGGTTTGCTTACCTGGCTAGCAGTGTATCTATTAGGTACTGGTACACTGGTACTGGTACACTGGTACTGGTTGGAGAGCTCAGCCAGTAGTCAATTATGCTAGAGTTTTTGTGTTAGCACTGTGTGTTATACTAGTGTGCAGATAAGCAGTGCACAGGAAAGAGACACGGATACACAGACAGTCTGAAAAGTCATTATGGTGATTAAAATGTCTATGATCTAAATGCCAGAGGAGTTTTTTTTTTTCCATAGGGGAAAGGGAGACGTTGGTGGGTTTGTTCACCCTTTTGCTTAGCAGTGAGAAGAGAAATGCTCTCTTGTGAAATGCTGGGACTAATTGTTTCTTCGTAATTCTCCAGAAAGCCTGCAAGCCCTAAATCAGATGACTCAGTAATATCACACCCATGACACCCAACTTTCTAGTGCTCCGGAAGGTAGCCTCTCTTCATTTTTTTAATCTTTGTTATTTTTCCCCACCCATCTGTATTCTAATAGGCTCTCTAGAACAGTCCAGAGTCAGAACTGTCTAGAACTTTAGTTGGGTTTAGATGTGGATTCTGGCTGCCAGTTCTGGGCCACAGCTTTAAGACGCTGTTATTTATTATCATGCATGCTGGCAACTTTGCTATCTACCCCAGATTTATTTTAGCTGTGTTAGGGGTGGGATGGATTGGGGGGGGGTTGTGCATGTGTGTCACCGAACAAGTATCTGCCTGGTCGTGTGTAGAACCTCTCCAGCAGATAGATGCTGCATTTATTTGGAATTCTGTGTAGTTGGAGTCGGCTCATTGTTAAAGTTCCAGAGCTGGGTGGTTGTTGTTGTTGTTGTTGTTGTTCTTGTTTGTTTGTTTTTGTGGCCATTAGCATTAGCCTTTGCTTGCTAAAGAGCTATGCTATCATCTGTAGCCATGTCATGGGAGCATCCCCCCTCCCCCATCTTATTCCAGATGGAGCTCGACCACCTTCTCTGGCTCAACACTTTGGCATCAAGATCAAGAGACTAACCAAAGGAACTCAGTGTAAACTGACATCATTTCCTGTGGGCACAAGTAATAGGACGACCTACGGCATCCTGGAAACATTATAGAGAAGGAGTGCTAAACGTGAACTGATCTAAATCCTCCCAGAGTCTAACATCTAAACCCAAAATGGAAAGAGGGGGGCCATTTGCAGTGCTTTTTGGTTTTTTACAGAGGTAACGGACCGGGAATCAAAATGTTGTCATGGACAGCCTGTTTTCAGCAACCTGTTTTAAGAGTTTTTGTTCCCCGTTTTGGACGTTTTCCACCACATTTCTTGTTAACAGAACACAGAAATCCTTTTATTAGCTCTTTTCCAGTGGAACACACACACACACAGAAAGTGATAGCATGCTAATAATGCCCAGAGGAGGAAACCAAACCGTGTGTGTGTGGGGGGGGGTGTGTGGGTGTGGGGTGTGGGGGGGTGAGTGTGAGTGAGTGTGTGTGTGAGACGAGCCATTTCCACACTTGCATTCTCCTGCCCGCTCGATTTTGTTGTCCTTGGCTCCTTTTTATGCTTCACTAGTTTCATCTGTTTACGTTTTTGCTTGGTCACCTGTCTTGAGAGTTGGATAAATTGGAGGTTGTGTTGTATTGTTTGTTGGGTGGGGGATGGGTCGTTTTGTGTTTCTGTTTCACTGTAGCTTCATCCATAGGAATACGTATGTATATATATTTGGTTGGTTAATAGTTTAAGAATCAGGAAGCTGTTGAAGGAATAAAAGCTGTTTTATTTTGCAAATTTGGTCATTCCATGCTGGATTTTTAAAAAAATATTTATTGCTAGTATTGTTTTAAATAACATTTTGTCTTAATAGTTGTTCTTAAAGCAGTCCTGTAACAAACTCATTCTATTTCTAAGTATTCATAATCTATAATATTGAATTTTTTTATAAATCATTATAAATGTTAAGTGTTTATAGGTGGTGCCTACCTTAATGATTGTATCTTATCTGTTTGTCATGTTTCAGCAGAGTCTGGGTTCATGTCTGGAATATTTCTGATCTGTAGAGTTTCATTAACTGCATTCTGTCACTGACCTGAATCATTTCATCAAAACGACTAGCTCCCTTTGCCTTTATCATTATCTGAAACCGAAAGTCGTTTGTTCAGAAACACACCTTGTAAAAATGAATTCCTGTACTCCTAGTGGACGAAGAAGGATGCAGCTGTCAGCATTCACATGCGTTTGGCAGTTGTTTGTAATGCACACTGCAAAGAAGCTCTGTAGTGTTTCTTTGCTTTTTTTTTTTACCTTCCACACTCTAAACATAAATATTTATTACAGCTGATTTTAGATTTGAAATGCAAATAAATTTGATTGTTACTCAGCCAGAGGTTATTTCAGTAATGAATGTCATAGGCTAAGGGAAGCCAGTAATATATGCTAAGTGGAAAGTATGCGCTGCCTGTTAGGCTGAGGATGCTATGCTAATCTCTAAACCTGCAGTGCACTGCAGCCTGAACAAACCCATGGGCTGAGTAATCATTCTAAAGCCCTGGTTGATTTGAATCTAGGCTTTGGCTGGGGCACATTCTGGAACTTGACATAACTACAGTCATGTCTTCACTGTTGGTTCAACAACTCTTCTTTGATGGTTTTAAATCTCCTTCTGTTTCGACTCTGGATTCGGCCGAGGTTTGGGGTGCGTTAGCAGAGGCGTGTTGTCTCTGTAGGTGGCTAACGCGCTCCTCTCACTGTGTGTTGTGTAGCTCGCGTGAGCAGCGGCAGCAAAGCAGGCATGTGGAGCAAGAGGCCTCCAGGTCCAGGTAAGATTCCGAATATATCCATGGCAGATTCCCAGCCCAGGTGTCTAGACCCCTTGCCCCTCCCGCAAGCCCACTTTAAGTCAGGCAGTGGGGGATCACTGGGGGAACGCTCAGGTTGTTCCAAACAGCAACGTGGAATTAACAGGAGAATCTTCAAGACTACATATGAAATGTCTGTTCCAGAGTCTTCGGTCACACCAGGATTCAGAAGTTGATATTTGACTTTAGGAAGTCACACATTTTAAATGTTTCATGTGTGTGTGTGTGTGTGTGTGTGTGTGTGTGTGTGTGTGTGTGTGTGTGTGTGTGTGTGTGTGTCAATAGCACACTGCAGTGAGGTAGGAGATATGGAGGAACCAGAGGAGTCTAACGTGGAGTATGCAGAAGTGATGCATTCAAATGCAGTGAACCCCACACTCGGTAAAGAAAGCACTCAGGAACTTGCTCAATAAAATCGCAGTGTGGCTTGCCTGTACTGGAAAACCCCTTGGTTTCCCTTTATGGCATATCGTTTCTCTCTCTCTCTTCTTTGAAGATGGTAATTATTCTTTCATGCTTTCCTTCACTGATAACAGTGAATCCTCTTCCTGGGAGTTGTCCAGTCCCAAAGAACAGTCTTCATTAAACCAGTTTTGGTCCTTTTTTGAACAGGGCTATCTTCTGCTGTATAAACAGGAAAGGCTGAGTTAACTGGTACAGTAATACTCCCACCACTCCCCTGACCACCTCCTTGTATCTGATCTACTATTATATTTATCATAGGATACAGAACAATCCCTTGATCACAGTAGGAAATGTACCTCTGTGAGTAGTTTTCGAGTTGGAGTAATGCTATTTAGGAACATTGTTTGTTTCCGCCATTTTGGCATCGTAGGACATTCTAAACTATTTTGTCTCCATGGTTATGTTGAGTGATGATGTGAGACACCAGATTTCTCTCTCTCTCTCTCTCTCTCTCTCTCTCTCTCTCTCTCTCTCCCTTCCCCTTTTCTTTCAGTTCCATTGAAGAAAGGAACAGACACGGTATACAGTGAGGTTCAGACCTCTTCTCAAGGTATGGCTTTACTGAGTGCGTACACATGCGCATGCACCCGTTCTCAGAAGTGAGCACTACCGTTAGTGGTGCAGTTGAATGGAGCAGCGTGCAGAGGGAATTTGGTTGACGTTTCTGTTGCCATTACTGCACACACGGGGGCTCCGTGGTTGTTTGCTTAAACCTGAGCCCAGTTTCATTCTAATACATTCTAGAACTCAGTATAACTGCGGTCAGGTTTTACTATTAGTTCTAAAACCCCTCTTAGTCAGATAATCCCAGAATCCCTTTTGACTCGACTCTGTAGGTGTGTCAGTAGAGATCGTTGAATGGCACCTGTTTCAGCCTGGGATAACTGAGTTCGGGTGCACTGGGGCAGGGATACGCTGAGTCGTTCTGTGCTGAGTGAGACGGGAGCTCCATAACACCGCCCCGTCTGCTGGGTGAGGTCATTCTCCCTGCCTCTGTCCACTGGCACGTCCTGTTTGCTACATACCCTTGTATTTCAAAACAGGTTGTCAGTTTTAGGAGTGAACTAAGCGAAGAAAGCTCTGGATTTTAGAGGGAAAAAAAGACTTCACACGAGCGGAAGTGTTCCCTTCTGCTGAGAAAGAGGGGGAACTAAGGAAAAGATACAGAAAGAGAGAGAGAGAGAGACAGGAAGGAGATTAAGGATGCAGAGACAGTGAAGGGAGAGAGAACGTGCTTTGGTAGCAAAATGTTAAGTTCATATCTCTTATGAATGTGGGAGAAAGGGCATCTTTTACTGATGTCATGGAAGCGCACCCCTCCTGCATTTATATAGACTGACTCATAGAGAGCATTTCAATGACAGACCTGCTGGAATAATAGTGAAATATGTTCTGTGCAGGGGTGGGTGAATTGTTGAGGGGGTGTGAGTACAAGAGAGAGCAAACAATAGCTGTCCGCTGAGGGGAAAAAACAGTCAAAGTTTCCAGTCTGGAAACAAAGAAACAGGGCCGTGGTTTCCTTTCTTTTCTGCACATGTATGCAGTTGCGCGTGCGCGCACACACACACACACACACTCACAAGGTCTGTAGAGGAAAGACCAGGGGAGACTATCAGAAAAAAGCTAGTCACTATTTAAAATAAATAATCTAGAATTGGTACAGGAGGATGACTCCATAATTTGGAGTGAATTTTATGTTTAAAGTGGCTGACAAATGCCATGACAAAATATCAATAAATACACATCAAGAATGATTGTAGTACTATTCAACAACCTCTTGGGGGAGATGTTCCTGCCCCTACACCTTTAAAGGTTGCAGAGGGAGGGAGGGTGTGTGTTGTGTGACATTCCTACACTGCTAGAAAACAACACATTCAGAACTTCCAGGTACTTTTTACTGTCCTATTTGGAAAACATTGTTTTGCACTAAAAATTTTAAAAGGTATATGCATACAATGTTATCAGTACATTGTTGGGGGTGCTCAGTGTTTTGCATTATGTATAGTTTGTACAGTATGGATAAGAGTCAAATAATGAAAATGCATTTATACATGAATGATCTTAAAACGTTCTGCTCTTCAGCTAAGAATTATAATAATTAAAGGAGTCGTATTTAACAAACAGCACACAAATGTTTTCCTCGTAACTGAAAATTGTAGGTGCTCATAAGTAATGAACAGAACTGTGGTTGTTGCATTTTGTGTGTTGTATGCAACTGTATGTAGATGTAGGTATACCTACATGTGTGCATCTCTCTCTCTCTCTCTCTCAGGGTTTGTGTATTGAGTAGGAGAGCTCCCCTTAATTCCATGTGACGACAAAGCAGTACAACTCAGCTTCGTTCATCCCTCTGTTCTGTGCATCTGAAAGCCTCGTGTCTACAGTATAAAATGTGCTTGTTGAAATGGGTAAACTGGAAAAAAAAAAAAAAAAACTTACTGGACAAATGTTTTTTTTGTTGTTGTTTTGTTTATCAGCCATAACATTGCATTAGTTAATTCAAAGTAGTTAGAATTTTTTTGTTTTTTCGTACAGAAACCATGTGAGTATACAACTACTCACCTTTAGCAGGTAGCTTCTTTTATATGTTATTTGATTAAGTAGGTACGGTGGACTATGAGGGTCATATTATCATTTTGATATAGTAGTGGAAGCCGTGCATTAGGGTACTCTGCAATTCCAAAATAAGGGATATTCCAGTGTTTTTAAAGAGCAGTTGGTGATGGTCCAGGGATAAATGCTGGGATAGTACTTTCTGCCAGTTGTTACTGGACAGTGATCCTATGCTATCTTATTATTCCCCAAACCCATTTCTTTCCCAGTGTGGCTGCTGGTAATTTTGCACTGAAATGTGTGTTCGTACTTCTTAAACTGCTTTCTTTGTTTGCCATTTTTACAAAATAAACAATATGGGGGGAAAAAAGTCTCATTCAAAATAGTGCCTTCCCAAGTTCAACGTGTGTTACGACTTGTAAGAAGAGACAGTTAACATTTCCGAACTTTCCTGTTCCAACGTGGGGAGAAGACGGTGCCTGTGCTCGTGGTCAGGTAATCACACTTCAGTCAGCAACCACAACACTTTACAGCCATCCGCCACATAGCATCACGTCAGTGGGGACAGAGAACTTAATTAGGCTTTATCAGAGCTTCACGGGCTAGTGTTCATTCTCCGGAGAACTGTGTAGTGGTTTATAACTTTGATGATTTATAAATCATGATTGACAGATTGATTGGGGCATCACCCTGATTAGTATAAATTAATTCTTTAAACTTATTTCATCTACCAAAAATTAGAATATCACTCATGACCCACAAGCATTACAACTAGAGTATATTTATTGAATAAGCCGAGAACAGAGATAAAAACCATTGATTAAGATTCTAATAATGACCAGAGGTACTGGGTCTTCTAAAATTGCTATAGTATATCAAATTAAGCAATAGAAGTAACCAAAACTAATTAACACAAACTAGATTTGTGGAGGGCCAAAGTAGCTACCTAATAAAAGAAAGGAAAGGATGAAAGAAAAGAACAACTGTTTAAGGTACCCATCAGAGTGATGAACCAGCCAGTCTACTTATCGACCCAAACAACGCCCAGGTAAGGAGAGGTATTGGTGGTGAGAGAGCATGGCGACAGTGTGACAGGAAAACTTAGAAGAGAAAGAGAAACTTGTGAAACAACCAGAGAGGGAACCACTTTAAAGGGTTGAGGAAGCTGATGCATCGCAAGATGCAAACGTTACTCATCTAATTTTGATATTTAAACTAGCTTTACTATTGATACCAAAAGTAAAGTAAAGTAAAAAGGGGAAATGCTTGTTCTTACGACTCACTGGGCTCAATGTTCAAACAGTCTGCGGGGCACAGAGAGAGCGTGTCCAGGAGCGACGTAGGCCGATGACAATGAAGCGACTAGGCTTCTTCATACATGGGGTTGGATTTTCGGAGATGGCTCAGGTAGAGGATCCTAGGCTGTTTCAGGCAGGCCCTTCAGAAGTAGGCGGTTTGGGTAGAAGTGGTCATGTGTCCCGTCCTTGCTTTTTATGCTGATCCTGGAACAGTTTATCACCAGCCATGCTATGAAACCTTAGTCGCAATCAACACAGCAAGGCAAGGTTTTCTTGATGCAAGTTCTGATGAGACAGACCCCCCTCATCACAGACCCTCCCCTGCCCATCATGGTGCTCTCTGTGGCTCAGGGCATGGCGTTGGTTTCCTTTGCGGAACAGGGTGTGGTGGGGGCATCCTCAAGGGCATAGGCTATGGTGGGGAAACCCAGCAGGAAACTCTTTAAAATATGATTTTAGAATGATTAACTTTTTTTTTTTTTTGCCTCTTCTTGAGCTAAAAAATATTAAAATTCATTGTTTAAATGTTTATGGATTCAATGTTTATTTATACATTTTTAACTGAGCCCACAAAGGCCAAAAGAACGTCTGTGTGTCCTTAGTTTCAAGAACAGTTAGATGTTTGAATACAGTTCAAATAAAAATATCCCAAATGGATTTTTATCTTTAAGAAGTAGTCAAACCTACATAATGAGTTTTATGATTTGCAGCTGTAGAACATATTTTGCAATTTGCTATTTGGTTAAACATCCAGTGCAAGAGGCTTTTATGCAAACTCTGTAACATTCGTACACCTCATTTGTGCCATTATAATTCAGCCATCTGAATAGGGAGGAAAGCAGCTGTTCAGTGATGAAGGGGATGTGAGCCGCTCTGCAGCTCTACAATGACAGACTTTCAAGAGCTTTTAAAAAAAAAATTTTTGCATTGCTGCTGAACAAAAATAATTCATTAAAGGAAGAATCTGTCAATTTCACAAAATGAATTTTGAATTTCTGGATGATTTATTAGCATGTCTTTACCTCATTTTTAGAGGGAGACATGTAATTTAAGTTCATTATGGCTTAACTTTTTGTAGACCTTTTTAACTGACCCCACAAGAGCTGAACGAAACTGTAAATGTCAAACTTCTCTCCCATTTACAGCAATATATAAGAAATTCATACCTTGAGTGGCCTGATGGATTAACTCTGTTTTAACACTTAACAAGGAGATGTTTAGATCCAGCTCCAGAAGACTGGAGATCAGCAGAGTTTGGCGACTCTTCTGCTCCAACACACCAGATTCAACTCGTCAGGTGAATGACCAGGCCTGAGTGGGGAATTCGCCCAAACTCTGTTTAGTCATCCATGTCCAGAGTTCAACACCTGTGCCTGTTGTGTGAGACAGACATTCATCTCTTTTTATATTAACATATATTTGTTTTTTTAATTGGATAAATAAGATATTTTTAATCATATGCTACACATTACATTTCAACAGAACCTTTAAGAATGAAAATATGGACCTAGATTTTCAGATTAAAAAAAACAAACAAAAAAAAACAGGTAGGGTCATATTGAGGCTAGTAGGTTAATCTATTTATCAATTTGACTACACAGAATAGTTTAGAGCCTGAGTTAGCATAGCAATTGTTAATACGACTTAAGGTAAGTAAATAAAAACTTTAGAGCGACAGAGAATGTAAAACTCTGAACTCTCTCTACTATTGCCTACTGGTCATAATGCTAGAAAGAGGAAATTGAGTATGGAAATGCTTGCAAACAAAAGGAAGTTCTTGTGAAAAAATGCTTTAAAAACCTCAAGTCCTGTGTCCTATTCACAGCCTGAATATGTTACAGGAGAATACACCTTAGGTTTTGGTTCATATCATATCTTTAAACAAAATGATGAGAAAAGTGTTAAACTGAGCAAATAGATGCCATCCCTTTAAGTAAAACTCAGAACGCTAATCTAAAAAGCTGTGATAAAATATCAGGGTCAGAGATATTACTGCCCTGAACCAAACTTAGACACAAGGTTATACCCCAGGTTTAACATATGGACTTGAAGATTACTCTGTTTACTTTTAGCACCCTGAAATTGTGTTTCAAATTTAACACTTCTATCATATGCTAATCGCTTTTATTACAAGTAGTTTTCCGAATGGAGGCCTGATTGGAGATTTGCTTCCTCTAGTGAGGGCAGGAGTGTAACATTTCCCATCTCCCATTATTCCATGATCATCCTAATGACGACTGCTAACTGATCACTCAGGAGACTGTGGTGGCTGTCCCGCCAGGTTTGAGTTGGCATGAGCAGACCGGCTCTGGGAAGAAGACCCAGTTTTGTTGCTATGCCATGGGAAAGACTACAAGAGTACATATTCATTGGCCATGTATGTGCTCACTTTAAAGCTGAACAATTAGAAAGAAACTGTTCTGTGAATGATCACTGAGAGGTTTGTGTTCAGATGTCCCTTGTCCACTATCAGTTTTGTTCATGACAGGTTCCAGTCCAGTGGGTGTCTCCTCCTCTCTTTGTGACGTTTGGTAATTATTGTCTCCCACCCCCCACTGCCCTTCTTCACTTCCTGCCCTCCTTTGCTTTGTATCAGGATGAGCTCCACTCTGGGCTTCGTGTTGTTGGGTCTCGGGTCACTGGTCGCAGGGGAAGTTGTGGAGTCTTTCGAAAAATTGTGTCCAGAGTTTTTCGTGCGCAGTCCGCAAGGTCAGAACAAAGTCATCACTCCCACTATTGTAGAGGGCACTCACTACAAGCAGATTTGTCAGTGCTGGAAAAACAAATACAGATACGCTATGCTCTACGACACATTCCACAGGATCCCTGTATACTCTGCCTATACGTTTTATATTAAAGGTAAAACTCAACGAAGCGACGCTTCGAAGATTGAACCTCAGGTAGGTAAGCGGGTGTGAACCTTTAGCTACAGTTACTTGTAAATCTCTTTCTTTCAAAGTAGTATGTGAATATTCAGTGCAGGCAGATCCAATGCTAATGTACAGTAGCTAAGCTAAATGTGAAGATCCATTTGAATAATATTGAATAATGGCAAACATATCCTCTGCATATCCTGTTCACAGAAACCCAACTTTTTATTATTCAAACACTGGCTACTGCACTAGGTACAGATATAATTTTATAGAAGTACAATTACAAACTGTAGCCTATTTATACTTAAGAATTTATCAGTCACTCTGTAACCTCAGAAGCCATAGTCATAGTTTCTGAACACAGACCCAGTGCTGACCGGAGAGTATCTGGAATTATATGTGTCAGCTTTTCAAGATTGATCTGACATCCCAAATATCCAGCAAACAGTGTTCATGTGGTCAGAAACAAGGAAGAGTTGGAAGATGGCAAACACATTGCACGTGGCCACTCATGGGCTCGACTCTACAATGTGTTTTTAATAATTACATTTTTGTAATAAAATGACTGGTGAATGTATTTCAAAGAACTTTCTTCCTTTTTTATACGTATCTACTGGCAAGAACAAATAAGTACAAATTTCAAATCCAACTTTAATGCAGCTAGAACCTGGTTGAGAATGTAACATTCTCAGAGATTTGCCTTTAAAAGTTCAGTCACCAATGGAGGGGCTGCACTCCACTATATATTTAGAGCAGGCTATACAAAATGGTTTACAAAAGTTTTCGGACAATACTTATAATGTCCAAGTGTGCAGAATCACTAAATGAGGCATACATATTTTTTTTCTTTTCTTGACAGCTTTATGATGTATCATAATAATAATAAGAAATGTATAAATCATACGTTTCACATTTTAATGTTTTCTAAAGAGTGCTGGATTTAAACCTTTGTTTCAAATAGTGATACTCTATAAGTATTATTTGAGTTGTAATATATATTGGAAGTGTGACAAAACAGATGCTTGGTATTCATATCTACCTGCACTGAATTGTAATGGTTCCTCCCACATCAGCACCCCCCACCCCCCACGTGGCACTGATGGTCACATGACCCCTTTGTATTTGCTGCCATCTCTTTCCAGGCGCTTTGTTTCCGTCTCTCCGGCTCCGCCCCCTAATCATGGTCACCCCTGTCCTGGTTTTTCTTATGTGCCTGTGTCCTGTGCCTGTGTCTCCTCTCCATCCTTGTTTGTGAATTCAGCTTTGTCACATCAAATAGAAAAGAAGCGTCCTGGGTGTAGTAATCCAAAAGGAGTAACGCATGCAGCATAATTCAGATTTCTTATACTACAAGATTAGTAAGTGAAAAATTAGTTCTTATATCACGACATAGAAATAAATAATTCTCAATGCCTGAAGACTGAATGCAGTTTATATACTTCCTGTTCCTTAGGCATCCAGCTTTAAATGCTTTTGTTCACTTATCTTTTCTCTTTTCTCTCCCCGTACTTAACAGCTTGAGTTGGAACCTACAGAAGATAACCAGGAGATGTCCGAACACATAACACAAGAAACAATGAACGGGTTCTTTTCTCAGGCTACAGAAACAGACTACAGAGACACAATATATACATTCAGTCATTTGATTCCAAATGGCTATTCTGCAGATCAGGATCAAGATTCTGGATTCCGGCTTCTCTATTACCAATGTTGCACCATAATGAATGGGTTAGGCTAGTGAAGGCGCCTAAAGAGGAAAAATGCTTAAAGAGGAAAAATGCATGTTAACCAAACAAAGTCCAGCTTATATTGTGACTGGGGTCATTTCAGGGGAAAAATTGATTAAAATAGTAAGAAAAACGGATACAAACCCGCCAGAAAACAAAACAATTGGAGTTTAAAAAAAAAAAATGGAGTCAACGTTCCCAGTCATTACTGGACTGCTTAATCTTGCACTAAAAATTGGTTACAAAATTCAACTGATGGGATGGGAGGCAACAAATCTGCACCAATATTGAACTGTTTACCTCTTTCGGTTTCTAACCAATTATCTGTCCTAGCTGAGTCATCGTGCCAAAATTTCATGTCCAGTGTTTGCTGCCCAGTGACTACAGTTGGTGCAGTCAAGACCTCCATGACATCAACTCTTGCAAAGATGGGCCATCCTATTTCTGTGCGGACTTTAATATTCCAAATAAAGTCTTGTTTGAAAGTAGTTTCAAAAAATCATTTAGGAAGAAATATCAGTAGTCTCTGGAATATATAAAGTTACTGGAGAAGAAAAAACATTCTTATGGCATTGGCCCTGCCAATTAACAAAAGGAGAAACATTTGTCAGAACTGCATTTAACTGTACATAAAAGAAATAAGTTCATGTGAGTTCATGTCATCAACACAAACGCTCCCAGGCATTTGCTGCTTCTCTCCTGGCTCCCCTGATGTGAGACAACAGTGAGAGAAAGACAAACACAAAGGAGACAGAAAACACACGTAAGGTTAGTGCTGTTAAAAGTGTTGGCACCCTGTTGACCTCTGGAGAAGTTGGTGTGTGCAGGTGGGGTGAATAGCGGCCATCACACCGTTAGCAAACTAACAAAATGCTTTGAACATGGTACTGAGGGCTTGGTGAACAACACTGTGCTTTAGTCATGATATTACAACTGGCATACAAAGTAAGTACACTTTATTTATAGAGCACATTTAAAATTTGCCAAAGCACTTTACAAAGGAGCAAAATAAGTACACACAATTTCCAGAGAAACTACTTTCACCGTTTCTCTGGAAATGTTGTGCACTTCACTACAATTTTTAATATCTCCACATCTCTTTCTACAGTACACTGCAGTTAAAGGCTGGACTGAAAGACAGCACTGAGACACTGATCATGGCAGCACAGGAACAAGTGCTGAACATGAGCAATAGAAGCTGGGATCTACTACACTAGTCAGGACCCCAGATACAGGCTGTGCAATGACGCCCCTGTGACAATCCAGCACATAACAGCGGGATGCAAGATGCCAGCAGGCAGAGCGCACATGGAACGCCATAACCAAGTGGCTGGGATAGTGTACAGAATCACCTGTGCTGAGTAAAGGCTGGAAGTTCTAAGGTCTAAGTGGAATGCACCAATAAAGGTGGTGGAGAATGAATGTGCCAAGATCCTGTGAGATTTCCAGATACAGACAGACAAGATGGTAATGGCTAACCAACTGGACATAGTAGTGGTGGACAAACAGCAGAAGAGGGCCGGAGTGATGGATGTGGTGATCCCAAGTGACAGAAACATCAGGAACATGGAACACGAGAAGCTCGGGAAGAGGGGAGAGCTAGAAAAGATGTGGTGAAGGCAACTGTGGTTGCCGTGGTAATCGGGGCTGTAACCCCCAAACTGGGAGATTGGCTCCAGCAGATCCCAGGAACAACAGCTTGAATGAAAAAGAATAGAGAAACAGGATGTTACAGACAGAGGTTCTTCATTAGCTGGGAAAGCAAAGTGCTTCTGAAGTTCTGCGACATAGAACCAGTTTACATTAGAAAACACAAATATTTAAATCATACCATTCATCCCACGGGGTTCTAAAGTTCAGGGAGTACAGATCCACAGTATACATTCAGCAGTATGGATTTCTTTTCTTTGAATTTCCTAACATCATTGCTGCCATAGAAACAACTAGCAATGCAAACAGATATGTCATTAATGCAGTATCCATTAGCATTAAAATGCTTTGACACTGGAAAAGACAAATCCTTAATTCTTAAATTATGGTGTTCAACAATCCAATCAGCAGGTCTTCTCTTGGTTTCTTCAGTGTAAAAACTGATTACATCTCTTACTAGTAATACAGTAAACATTTATCCCAGTAATGCATGCAGAGGAATGGATGATAATAATTGATCCTTTCATGGTAGTTATTTTAGTGGCTGTGTCTGTAAGAGATTAGTGGAGATCTTTAAAAAGGGCCGAGTCTGTGTTGTCCTGGAGGATTCTGAAGTGTTTAAAAATATTCACCACTGGTTTATTTGTAGACTGATACGTCAGCACCAAATGAATTCGTGTTGTCTTTACAGTAAGTTTACAGGTCAGTGCATTCACTCTCTGAACAAGCAAAAACACAAGGAAATGCATCATCTACCTCAGGAAACCCACGGTTATAAAAATATTCACACATTTGCATACTTATTTGGAGGAAGTCTTCATTCTCAAGGCAAATGCACATAAGTTTTAGTAGGTGTGAGTAAGGGACAGAGTTTTTGCAAGAATTTGGTTGTGAAGAGTTGTATTGTAAATAATAATGATAGTCTGTAGGTTTATAATGGATGATGGTATTTAAACCAGAATATTCAGATGCAAATGGCCCATCCACAAAGAGCTATCTTTATTCCAAGAAATGTGAGACTCCATGAATATTCCAAAGCTGGGTGGAACCTGGAGAAGGAAGAAATAAACCAAACGAAACAGAATTTCTTTGAATGCTTGTGTAGCAGTGCCACAATGTCATCAGCGCATTTCAGAAATACTAAAGGTACAGGTCCAGCAACACCACGCTTGTCCCAGGAGTGAGAAGGGCACCTGAGGCCGTTGGAGTGCTGACTACAACAAATCTGAGGTAGGACAACACCAATCTCGGTGCAAAAGAGAGCAAGGAGCCTCAAAAGCCTGTGGTGTGCCCTCAACCTCCCAGTGTAAGAGGAAAAAGATAACCATACGCCGGAACGGCCACCATTTCAATCGGATTCTACACCTCATTACTCCAAATTCCTACAGTAAAAATATTCTGTCTGAATTTACATTTTATGGGATTTTGCCATTCCCTTCTTCAAAGACCTAGAGTAAAAACAACTGAAAGTCTCGTCATGAGCACATGAGGAAGTGCTCTTTAAGAATATTCTGGAGTGATGTGATAGTTTATAGAACTTCAAAAAGTGGTGTACATGAAACCAAAAAGACGTTTTACAGGATTTTTCCAGGCATTAGTCCAAATTTCTACAGTAAATCAGTCTTGTCTTATGAGTATTTGAGAGTCATTCAAGTAGATAATGGAGAGATTTGATAACAATTAATTTTATTAAATTTCAAAGTACTATAAATTAAACTTCAAAGGTATATATTAAACCAAATAGAAATTTTACAGGATTTTGTCATTCCATTACTCCAAATTCCTGCAGTAAAACCACTTGAAATACATATAGTGAGTATTGGGAAGTTCTCATTAGGAATATAGTGGAGTGCAGGGGCAGCTAAATGTCATAACAGACTCAGCTAATAAACACATCGGAATAACAGATTTCTGCCCTTCATATTGTCTTATTTGATGGTATGAAATTCCCTGAAGCAGATTATTCTTGTACTTCTGTAGCGATAAGAACAATAGCGACACCTAAACGTCATAAGAAAATATGAATTTGGCTACAATGGTATTTAGCCTCAATATGTAGTTTCACACGACCTATCTGGTAAGCGTGTGTAGACATCGGTCCATTACACACAGTGAAATGCCCTTTTGACTAGATATCCATTTTGGCTCATTTTTGTTTAATTTTGGCTGGATGTAGCATGGATATAATGTATTGGTTGTCACCTTAATATCTTAATTTAAAGATATAATTAGGCTAATAAAGGCTCTTGTCATCAACTAAAATATAGTGTCTCAGCCAAGATGAATTCCCATGGCTCCACACCCAGCACAGTGTGAGAAACTGGGTTTGTGGAGTGTGTTTGTCTGCGAGTGATGCGTTTTTGCGGATAGACCGAAACTATTTTGCAATGACTGTAGGGACCCACTTCTGTTTCTGTTCACCTTGCACCTCCCTACCTCCGCCCAGGACCAGTAGTCATTCTGGGTATCTCTAGCACTCTCATACCACAGCCAAGGGGCTGCATTCTACAACACCAAACAGATGCTTGCATATAAACAAAGATCTAGTCATGAAGTTCTCACATGTTATTGTATGGTTGGTCTCCTCAGCCACTGGTAAGTATAATTTCTCATTGACTAGTGTATAGCTTTGAGGTCTCTGCATCACTGACAGTGTGCAGTATGTGGTTTTAATAAATTAGATTAATTATTGTGCAAGTATCAGTGGGTTATGCATAGACGTGTGCACATGATGTCTGTCTGGGACCAAGATGGTACAGGACTTATTTCAGCTGAGACCTCTGTGAAAAATTTATCTGTTTGTTTTACGGTTTCTCTTCTTTCATTTTCAGTATAATAATAATGGCGCTGCTGCTGGAGAAAAGTCTCATCATTAGAGAAATTATGCATTTATTTTTACAAGCTAAATGAGCCAAAATATGCATTATTATTATTTTTTTTTTTATTCCCAGTGTACGGGAATATAGTGTATCTCCGCAGACAAACAAGCGACTCCGTGGAGTTGCCCTGCGCGTGCTCAGACATCGGCGCAAGAGTGTTTGCCGTCGCTGTCACGCGCAGATGGCTGGACCCGATACGAGTGCTGTATCTGCACGCGGAGGCTGACAGAGGCTCGCCCCATTACGCTTATCGGGGTCGGATCTTTGAGAAGTGGGACGTGGGGAAGCAGAGAGTCAGTGTGAACATCACACACCTGCGAGGAAACGACACGGACATCTACCAGTGTGTGTTCTTCCACGACAGTTCTGCCGCAGGGTACGGTGGAGTTCCTGGAGTGGTGGAGTTCTTTCTCCATGTGGACCCTGGTAGGAATGCTAGCCCAGCGCTCCCTACTCCTCGCTCTTAATGAGATGAATGTTAGCTTTCATTTCAGAAAGGGACAAGCTAAAAAGTAGGAGCAAATTTTGAAGAAATACACATTGGATGGGTTTGGTTTTTTTTAGGTTTTTTTTTTTTCTCACTATTTTATATTTCAAGGTACAACAGGTAGTTCCACACCCTCCCCCTCACTTTCGCACTGTGCATCTTCACTTAAGTTTTAATGTAGTTACTGAATAATTTACAGAGGTTACTCATTATTTCTTAATATCAATTACCAATAAGCCATGAGGACGAAGAAAAAAATGCAGATATTTGTTTGTTTTAGTCCTTCAGTATTGGAAATAAAATTCTGGTCTCCTGACAGCGTTGTAACACCGAAATGAATGTATTATGCTAGACAGAGTGCCACTTTTATTTAAACTCCCTTTAAATTGCATGAGAATTATATATATACAGCTTCAGTTAAATGTTTTGCTGCACCTAACTGAATGTACGTTTTTCATAGTCTTAAAGTCATTTTAGTCTAATAAGTTTATAATAATAATTTTAAGGCTAATTTTATTATAATTAAAACCAATCATATATTCTGTGTTATAGACGAACCGTGCAGTTGCTATGACTACAAGCCTTTGGTGTACTCCCTGTCAGCAGCAGTCCTGCTGCTCTTTGTCTGTGTGCTGGGCTGCACTGGAGTGTTCTGGGTGAGTATGACTGTGTGAGCACTTCTGCACTTGACATTACTATACTGTGTGTTTGTATTGTGCCTGCTGGCACTGAGCTGAGCTGGTATGACTGTCCTGTGTGTTCTGTGCTGTGTGAGTGTGACTACTATGTATTTCAGTACTAGATTAGTGTGACTATACCGTATATTACTATCACTGTAAGTGTGATTGTACTATGTACTACTGTACCATGAGACGTGTGTTAATGTGTGTGTTCGCAGTATTTATTGTTTTACTGATTGAGTGTTATTGTACCGCACATTACTGTACTGTAGATGTAGTCTGGCTCCACCTTCAGCGGGTGCATCCGCCCGATCTCACCCAGGAGTGAGGTTTGATTGAGGTTTAAGCAAGCAGTTGGTTTATTTATGACTTCTAAGAGACGCTGTGTGTTTGCACGAACTTCCTGCCAGCCTCAGAAGCAACCAGATAACCAGCCCATCTATGAGGAGATGTGGGGGAAGGTTCCAGTGAGAAGTGCAAAACGTTAGCCATCGCCTAAACCTGCGCACTACATGGAGATGCACCTTCACAGCCAGCTTCTCTCACTGCTTCAGCATCCGCTATCTTCACTGTTATTGTCTTCTCTCACATCACTGTCACACATGGCTGTAGTGTCTAGTATAGTACATGCAATTTCACATGCTTACCAGACTTTATTCCTTTTATATGATTAGTATGCACAGTCCCAAAGGCTGGTCTTCCTGGTGTAATATATTTGCATTAAATATGTCACATGTGATGGAAATGGTTTTAGAAAATTATGACGTTAATCCTCAGTCATCGGAAATAACTGTGTAAAAAGAGCAAAACAAACAACAGAAGGACAAATCCACATTTAAATGAAGGCATCCAAAACCTGTCTCTTCATCGCATCTGTTTTACCCCAGTCTTGGTGGAGTGTTGTATAGGTCTTTGGTGGTGCTTGGAGGGGTTCTGGTACAAACAAGGGGCGTTTCCTCGAGTGGGCTGGCATAGGTGTCACCCACCCAGAGGAATCATCTGTTCAACCAATCAAAACTGAAACAAATCACCATTATAATTTTGTGCAATTTTGTCACTGGTTATCAAAAAGTGCTTTCCTATTAGTCACTGTTCCTCCTTTACATTAACACCAATCTGGGAAACGTGATGCAGTACAGACTTGGCCTGTAAAACCTGTTTTTAGCTGCTGTCAGCAATCCAGTTCAAACTGGTAATACATTTGATTCTTGGTATTCTTTTCTCTGGTTCTCATAAATTATATTAGTAGTCTTGTAAGTTTCACAGTTAAGTTTGCACACTCACATGGCACCCACTGGATTAATCAACCAGCTCCAGCACATTTGGCTGATGCATTTATCCAAAGCAACTTACAATTCTCAGTGAACACAACTTGAGCAATTGAGGGTTAAGGGTCTTGCTCAGGGGGCCCAACAGTGGCAACCTGACAGTCGTGGTGCTTGAACTGGCAACCTTTCAATTAGAAGTTGATTATCTTAACCACTGAGCTACCACTGTCCCCCTAAAATATACACCCAGACAAGGAATCAAATCTGGGCTGCAGTAGTGAAGTTGTCACAAGCTTGCCACTAAGCCACCAGGGAGTGATTTGTTACTGTTTAGTTCAGAAGTTGCCAAGGCTAATGCAGACTGATCCTGAAATCAACTTCTGAACCAGTCTGCATTATATGCTGGAAACTGGCAACCTAGCATCCCTAAGAAATTATTGCAATGAGCTATATTTTTACTCCTGTAGCTCCCCCATTGTCATATGTTATATGTGCTGATCCAAACATTTACTGAACATCTTAGAGGTTGTATTGAGAATGTAGCCTGTGTAATTGAATTACTCTCAGCAGGCCAGTAAACACATTTCTTTATAATGTCTCCATTCTAGCTTATATATATATATATATATATATATATATATATATATATATATATATATATATGCACTAGATATAATAGATATAAGTATAGTATATATTTCACTGAGATTTAATTCAGGCCTATTCAGAACAGCAGCAGAGATCTCCCACACTTAATGGTGACTCGTACAATTGGTTTGAAGTTGGCAATGGGCAATATAGTCAATTGAGGTGGTGCAAAAATCTTACAGTCTCGAGTGACTGTTTCATCCACCAGTAGCCGGTGCTTGGTTTTGTTTTCTCTGGTGTCTCTATTTGTTCCAGTAGCTCACTTTTCATAAGATGGCCCTGGTCCCCCAGAATCTGGTGTGGATCTTGCTGACCCGGGCGGCATCCGAGCTGGTGTGACTCTCTTATTCCAAACTCTCACTGTTTTTGAGGTAGACGGGCAACATTAAGGACCTAGCCTAAGGGACCACACTGGAGACGGCCTGGTCGGGATTCAAACGCCTCAGAGCGTAACAGCCTGAGTGCCGCAAGGCAAGGAGCAGGACATACAGAATTGCTCGACAGAGACAGACATGTATTAACGAATATTCACGACATCAGCACTCACATCTGACACAAGCGATGAACACAAACACAGGCATTGAGACGGTGGACAGAGCCTCTAAGAGGAACAATGGCTGACAATCAGACACATACTAACAAAGGTTTAAATACCTACAAACATGTCGAGACTAAACCAATGCAGGTGTGTGCTTAACAACTTGGCCGTGGTTACAAACGACGCACAGTCAATGCAGAACTCCCACTGCACGCGGCGGGCCATACCAAGTGACCGGTGGAAGGGGAGCATTCCGAGACACGGAGGGTGTAACCCACTGTGCTACCCAGCTATATATACATGAAAAAATTATTTTTTAAAAATGTTATTGCATCTGCTAATCATATCTCAGTTCAACATTCAAATGTTCATACAGAAATGGTAAACTATTGTATTAAGCAGATGTCTCTACAGGTCCTGCTTTAGATTGGAATACTGCACAGTCGAATTTACAAAGCTACAATTTAGCTGACACTTGTATCCCAAGCAACTTACAATTATGACTGAGTACAACTTGAGCGTTAAGGGACTTGCTCAGGGGCCCAACAGTGGTATCTTGGCAGCGGTGGAGCTTGAACCAACCATCTACCAATTACAAGTCAAGTACCTCAACCAGTGAGCGAAACATATTTCTAGTTACATCTGAAATATCTGTAACTCTGCACCTGGTACATTTCTGAACATTATGGAAATGTTCTAAACCTACAGATCTATCTCTACTCTAGATATATTATCTAAATGACCTGATCACAGTATGTCACCATCACTGCATTGGTGGCTCTTCAGTGATGACTTAAGTGTGGCTTTGCTGCTAAAAAACTGACTTACAACTTTGGATTGCACCACACTCTTCATCTTTGAAATGCTGGATCTCTAGTCTTTAAAATATATAGTTTGAATGGAATATCTTACAGCTAAGCTTAACAAAACAAAGACATTGACTGTTTGAAAACTGCTTTTCATGTATTATGTAATGAGCCTGGTTGTTGTGTTGTCTTTGTCTTGTCTTTGATCTGTGCATACACCTAATGCTGCAGGTAACCGCTCTGCCCTACTTCCACCTTCTCCTGTCCTGCTGTGAAAGGCAATAAAAACCTGATCACAAAACACTCCGCTATGCGCGCACACACACAACATTATAGACACACACAGACACACAACATTATAGGCACACACACACACTGACACAACATTATAGACATAACCACAGTTGCCTTCATCCTCCACACCTTTTCTAGCTCTCCCCTCTTCCCTTGGTATTTCTCGAGCTTCTCGTGTTCCATGTTCCTGATGTTTCTGTCACTTGGGATCACCACATCCATCACTCCGGCCCTCTTCTGCTGTTTGTCCACCACT
Organism: Electrophorus electricus; assembly: GCF_041902795.1. Classification (NCBI taxonomy): domain Eukaryota; kingdom Metazoa; phylum Chordata; class Actinopteri; order Gymnotiformes; family Gymnotidae; genus Electrophorus; species Electrophorus electricus. The sequence continues at coordinate 22,219,491 of NC_137499.1, forward strand.
GTTTGTCCAGTTGGTTAGCCATTACCATCTTGTCTGTCTGTATCTGGAAATCCCACAGGATCTTGGCACAGTCATTCTCCACCACCTTTATTGGTGCATTCCAATTAGACCTTAGAACTTCCAGCCTTTACTCAGCACAGGTGATTCTGTACACTATCCCAGCCACTTGGTTATGGCGTTCCATGTGCGCTCTGCCTGCTGGCATCTTGCATCCCGCTGTTATGTGCTGGATTGTCTCAGGGGCATCTTTGCACAGCCTGTATCTGGGGTCCTGACTAGCATAGTAGATCCCAGCTTCTATTGACTTCGTATTCAGAGGTTGTTCCTGTGCTGCCATGATTAGCGTCTCTGTGCTGTTATTCAGTCCAGCCTTTTCCAGCCATTGGTAAGATTTCTCCATATCAGCCACTTCCTCTATCTGCCGATGGGATGTACCGTGCAGGGGTTTGTCCTCCCATGATGGTTCCTCCTCCTCATTTCCATCCTTCTCAGGTTTCTGCTGTATGAGGTTCTCACTAAGCACATCATCACTTAGGACCATCATCCTGGTGTTCTCCTGGATCTCGGTTAGTTCATCCTAGATAGTGGCTCTGACTAGTGCTCGTCCCCCCTCCTTTTGCTTACTGTACAGTCTTAGAGTGCTGGATTTGGGATGAAACCCTCTGAGCATTGTGAAGAGTTTCCATGTCTTGTTGTCAGTGGCTTCTATCTCATCCTTAGGCCGACTTATTATGCCAGCGGGGTGTCTGATGACTGGCAGGGTGTAGGTGTTGTTAGCCTGGATCTTCTTTCTTCAAATTCAGCTGACTTCTGAGGACTTGCCTCACTCTTTGTAGGCATGTGACTGTAGCTACTTTCCTTGTGGCCTCTATACAAAACGTCCTTTTCATCAGGAATCTTTGTGCACTTCACTACAATTTTGAATCTCTCTACATCTCTTTCTACAGGGCACTGCAGTTATTCACCTGGAATCTTATTCAGATTATGTAGAAGATATCTGGTATTTGGTGAATAACGATTATGAGTCTGAAATGAACATGAAAGTTTTGGTGGCTGAAATGTTACAGTATCACTTTAAAGCTGCACCAGCTTTCTTTGTGTGTGACGCGCGTATGTTTCTTTTAAAATCTGCTTTTCTCATTTGGGCCAACAGGGAGCAGCACGTGAATACACAAATCCCATTCTCGTGTTTTAGTCTCGTCTGAAAGATCAGGCGTGTTAATCCCGCCACCTAGAGGACAAATACAATATACAAAATACAGATTTTTAAAATTGGGCCGGCGATACTGTCAAATAATCTGGTTTAACGTTTAAATTGAAAAGAATAAAATCAGACAACTCACTGCCTCACCCTGAGTTGACTGGGTATTCTGACGTTGCATCTAATGAATAGATTGTAATCTTCACCACTGTTGATCTAAAACTGTGTGTGGCCTGGAACTGGACTTTGCCTTGCTGAGTATTGCTTAGAATTGTTACCAATATTTAAATTTAGTATTAAATTCTATTCTGGAGAAGATTAAACTTTGTCCTAGAGACACTTTTCAGAAAAGAACTACTCCCAGAGAAGCTCCCAAATACTGTATTTTTCCTCACATTACTTATTTAGGGTCACTTATTCACTAATTACCATGTTTGATCAAATGCTGCATGGAAAACCAGTGCAGAACAATGCATACCCAAGATGGAATTGGATCATTTTTCTAGAGCCCATGTTCTCAACCCCATCCCTGTTCTAGATCTATTCCAAATGCCAACACACCTAAACATGCCTGGCAGAGCAGGTCAAGCAATGTACTAGCGATACCAAGGTCATAGGTCTGATTTCTAGAGAGTACACATGCTGAAGAATAATTAAGTTGCTCTAAACAAGAGAATCACACATCCTGGCATTTAAATGTAAACCAGGTAGATGGGTAATGTCTTAAACGTATAACAGGTAAAACAGGTAATCTACTCTGGCATAAACTTTACAAAAAATCCTGTGTTCATAGCAGTAGTGTCCCCACACCTGGAAATGTACCACCATGTGGAGCTAACGCTAGTTTAACACATGTGGCTTATAAACCCGTAAATAACTGGGGCAGCTGTGCTTGATATGGACCCTCAGATCAGCAGGGCTGAAACCTGAGCTAACCTCTAAGCCTTTGGTAGCTGCTCTTTCTAATTTCAGCACGTGTGCCATTTTGCGTAGTTTTTTTCTTCTTTTGTGTCTTTCATTCATTCATTCATTCATTCATTCATTCATTCAATGTTCTTCCCCAGGGGACTCTTACTGACAAAACCTGAAAGTGTAGAAAGGTTTTTCTCAGAATAAGAACCTCTGAAGCTATGACTTAATTTTGGTAAGTACTGCCATTAATTCCTAAGCTAAATGCGCTTTTTTTTGTATTATTCGGGGGGGGGCGTTGCGTGATAAATAAAGAGATGAGCTCATGAGAAGCACCGTCTCCACAACGTTCTCCGTGTCTCCGCGGTTCTGGGTGCGACGGGGTTTCAATCACCAGAGACCCTGATCGCTGCTTTCTCCTCGAGGTTAACGCAGATAGTGAGGTATATACGTTGGCATGGCAACTGTTCCCCTTTTGCACTGAAAGAAACACGTCTTTTCATATGACTCTGGACTGATAAGCCCCGTGCGCGGCAGAGCCCAGTTAGACGCTAATTGATTCTGATGAGCGGATGTGGAGGCAGAGGAGAGCGTGACCAGCTGCGTCTGCCTCGCGCAACATCTCCTTTCACTTCTCCTGTTCCACTTTGGCTCAGATGGGATACTGAAACACTTTCATTGTTTTTTCCGCTGGGCATTCTGTTTCAGCCCGGAGAGAAATTGTAAAAACAAATAAAGGGGGAAAAAAAAGAACGCCCGGATGTTTTTGACATCCAATAAAACACAAGCACATTTCCCAGTGCGTCAAGACACGGAACCATGTGTATTCAAAGGCGCACGCGCGGATTCATGAGAAACGTACACGGGTGGATCGCGGGAGCATTTTTTCAACGTGTGCAAGAGGTGTTTTATTTGTTCTCCCGGGTAGAGACTGACTGACTGACTAAACAGATGGATCTCTCCTCCATCATCCCACTCCACTCTACAGACACGGGCTGCAGCAGGGGAGTACTTCCAATGACAGTCCTAACCTGCGACTCCCATGACATGGAAATGTGAGCCCTGGCCAATTCACAAGAGGCAATGTGTGTTGTATGTCTTGTTTTTTATGCTGGTGCTTCACCTAGTTTTTGCATCTGAGCAGCTGTTAGAGCACAAAATGACTCGCTGGTGCCAACTTTATGTATAATTCTGAATTTCAGAACCTGTTTTTGTTCTTGTTTCAAGTCTGTTCCTCCACCCCAGTGTTGTTTATGAGGAAATTAATTTGTCTTCCTCATATTTCTGCAGTAGCTTGATGTGGCAAACCAAACCCAAACTGACAGATCATCAGTAAGTCCACCAACAGGCTCACAAACAACCAGAAACCAGGAAGAGTAGTTAGGCCTATCTGAACTCCTCTGCACCTCTCTCACACTCACTCACACACACACACACACACACACACTTTCCAACACCCACATTCACACCTTGCAGACTTCATGGTGCTTGAACACTGTGTGTGTGTGTGTGTGTGTGTGTGTGTGTGTGTGCGCGCGCGCGCGCACGCATTTGGGGGTCATTGTCTTGTCAAACTTGTTTGCTGACATTACTGTATTACTGGCATTAACAAATTTACTTACTCCACATTCTAGACAGAGCAAAAGCGAGTAAGATGCATTCTTTGACTCTACTTTGACTGGTATAACAGCTTATACCGGTGTGTGGAAACACCAGCATATACCAGCATATGCAAATGTGTGGAAAACTCAAATTTAGACCCACTGCACAATACAGCAAGCCAAAACATGGTGAGGAGCAGTAGTGTTCAGTGACCTGTCGCTCTGGAGGAGAGCTAGAGAGAGAGAGAGCACGCAAGTGTCATTTGCCGAGACTCATGGTTCGCTAGTTTGTTTTAATAGACTGCATTGTTTTTACTTAAATCATTGCGAATCAAGTCAATTAACGTAGTGTAGACTTTTGTATTTATGTTTTATGAATTAAATCAATAAACGTAGTACACTGATTTTCAATTCCATTTCTTTTGAACCTCAACTTCCAAGTCTCTCCAGGTAATATCATTTCTTTGAGAAAATCTTGTGTGTGTGTGTGTGTGTGTGAGGGAGCGAGAAAGAAAAAGATCACATATGTGTAAAGCTCATTTGCATCATACGTGACAACCACGGCGCGGCACGTCGCGAGAAATACATTCCAAAGTTTTTACACCAGCTGCACGAGGCATCAGAGGGGTAATATGCACAGCAAGACGTTTCTGCCTGGAAAAAAAAAAAAAAAGTGTTCTCGCTGTATAATGCAGTCCAGTCCCACAAAACACAACATAGCTAACATAGCTAACCTAGGCTATGGTTTTATTCATAAATACAAACCTCCATAAAGGTTTAAGGTTATCTTTTCTTAATTGTTTTGATATTCATCGGTATTTGTACTTTTCGAAGGAAAACTCAGAACTGAATCCACATGCGGGGGAAACACAGCCTACGTTGCCTAGCTGTAAATATTGTATTATCGTTCCCACGGGATTAGGCTGCTGCAGACCTCGTCCCCATCCCCGTTGTGAGTCACATCCTGGGTGAAGTAGGGTGCCTTCTACCCACCAACAGGGCACTGCTTCCATGGAGAAGCTTTGTGTTGAAGCGGTTCACAAGTGCAGTAATAGGAAATTTCATATTAGTACTTAAGATAATGAGGAGACATCATTTTACTTATATTTCCCGATGAATATGTGGAGAGGGATTTTTTTTCCTCTTATTTTAGTGGATTTTCTTCCTGCTGCTGATTAATTAGCTTATTCCTCAAGTACATTTTGACGGGGGAAAATGTTACTACTGCAGGCGAATGTTTTCCCAAAGCATTTTTATTGAAGTGGAATGGAGGTTTGTCGGGTAGGTCAGCCTTAATTACAAAGGAACCAGACGGAAATATCGCAAGGCAACTGAACTGCAATAAGTGAAGGGGAGAAAATAAATCCTCCTGTAATGGGGACGGCATGATTCACTTCCAGGTGCAGGAAGCCGCGCGGTCCAGTCACAATTCAACACGAACGGCACAGGAGCCGATAAATGCGCATGCGCAGGACGGCTCGCCTCCCTGCTTCCTGCGCGTACTGCCACGTTAGTAACGGCGCACACAAACAAATCAGACGAGCGCTTCAAAATTCAGACAAACTCCTCAAACTGTTCCGTGAGGAAGACGTGTGCCCTGCGCCGTACCGCTTGTAAAAAGAAGCCGGGTTTTTGAGTCCGACCATGCTGAAGTTCCTACTGCTCTGCGCGCTGGTGGCCGCGAACAGGGCTGCGCTCCCCCTGGAGGAGGAGGAGGACGTCCTGGTGCTGAAGAAGACCAACTTCGAGGAGGCGTTGGAGGCGCACCCGAACATCCTCGTCGAGTTTTGTGAGTCGTGTTCGCGCCCGTGATTTGCATTGCAAAGCGCGCTCGGTGACGGTGCCTTAACTCTCCGCGTTTCTGTAGACAGACATGCAAACCGCAGGGGCCAAACCCGAGAGGCCAGTAGTTTGCTGTAGCCTGCTGACTTACGAGCGTGGGCTAATGCACGGGTCTTTTGTTTTCTTTTTACTACCGTAGTTGACCAAGTAGCTAATCCAAAGGTTACAGATGCGTTTGAGTAGTAATATATCAGAGATCTCCATCCTAGCCAGTCAGTCTTGCGTGTTTGGGTAACGTGAGTTCCTAGTTATTAACAGTTGGACTAAGCCTAGCTCTTGCTTTGTTTAGATAGTGACTTGACTAGGTGTTGCAATCCTTCATGGCTCATGTTTTAAGATAAGCGTTATGGTTCTCGTTTGTATATTACGATTACAGAGAAATTTCGCCATACGATCAACTTGACGCAACTTGCAACTCACACAATTTGTAACTAGTTGGTACTGGAGTAACATTAGTTTCATCACTTGGATAACGGCTAAGCCGTCAACAACCTGCGATATTCGGGTGGTAACTTGATCCGTTTCACTTCTGTAAGCAGATGAAGTTTTATCGCGGCATCCCGTAGAGCTGTAAGCTCTTCCCCCGTGCATCGGACGTGGATAGTCGGTAGGTGTCGGCTGCAGTCTAAATTGCCCTTTGAGTCGCGTACAAACGTCTCCATTTTAAATCTCGCACTGGCCTTTCACGGGCTTGTCGTGGAGCACCCCGAGCGCACCCATTCAGAGGCGTCCACGAGTTTGACTTCCTCTGTGAACGCGGGGGGGGCGGCTCGGGTCTCTTGGCACACGGCGTGCAGTGGGCGGGCACGCGCGGACTACTCCGCTCTCCCAGCAGTCGGTGTTGACGTGTACTTCGGCGTTAACTCCACGAAAGTTGTCTCGCGCGTGAACGGCCAACGAGCAGCGGGCGTCATTCGGTAGAGCACGCGGAGAGCGTGAGCGGATCTTCGCATGAACTGCGACGCGTCGTGCGTGCGAACGAAATGGCCGTGAACTTTGGACTTTTTCCGTCCAACAGGACGCGTTGTTACAGCGATGACACATACGAGGAAGTTAAACCGCTCGGTGAACAGTCAGCAGTGCAAAAACCTTCGGTTCACCATGCATAACACCCGGCCGTTTCAAGTAACTTTTGAATATTTAATAGCAAGCGAATTAATTTTGTTCCTTCATAAAATCAAAAAAAGTTTTTTACCCCCAGAAGAATCAATACAAATTGTGTATGTCCCCTTATTATTTAATGTGAGTATTGTATTGTGCCAAGCAGTCGTCTTACTTTTTTAGAGTATTGTGTGTGCCACTGGCGCCAAGGTTAATTTGTGATGCTGTCGTTTGTCACAGATGCACCATGGTGCGGGCACTGCAAGGCCCTGGCACCCGAGTACGCCAAGGCCGCGGGCATGCTGAAGGCGGATGGCTCAGACATCCGCCTGGCCAAAGTGGACGCCACAGAAGAGACGGAGCTCGCGCAGGAGTTCGGGGTGCGTGGCTACCCCACCATCAAGTTCTTCAAGGGTGGAGACAAGAGTTCACCCAAAGAATACACGGGTGAGGATGATGCACTTTTGGATGTTTGTTGCTGTTCTGCCATGGTCTCATGGGCTCCTTGACTTTTTCTGTTGTGGATATCATTTTAGTTTCTGATTTATGACCATTTGCACAGTGAAAGGCATTGTAATCGGTCATGTCCTGCTTAGGTCTTGCTGGTCATATCGGTGAGCAGTGCTGATGAAACTGAGCAGTGTGATTTAGTGCCCCTTGCCCTGTTGGTGCTTCCCAATTCCTTTCCCCAATTGCTGCTGATCAGATGTGTAGGGCAATCACAACCTGCTTGTGTGATTGGCTGTCTGGGCCAGCTGAGCGAGATGTGCTGGTCCTCACGTTGCCTGTGGTCTCCTCTTCCAGCAGGGGGGCGGGGACTTGGGGCTCCTGTTCCCCGAGCAATGTGTAACCAGAGCCCGATGAGGAACTCCGCTGCCCGTCTCCCTGCAGACAAATCCCGCCTCTGTGCGGCACCTGGGAGCTTTCTCTGTGCAGAATTCTAGCACCGGTCTAGACTCGGCAGGGCTGATCTGAACAAAAACGGTGAAACACTGTGGGTTCCAGAAGTCGGGCAGAGTCCTGGAATTCGCATGGCCGCTGTGCTGAAACCAGGCTACCTTACTGCTGCTGTTGCAGTGTTGCATCAGCGTTTCCTCCCCTCACCTACGTGGCCCCGTCTGTGGGACGATTACAGCCAGTTAAGGCAGGAGTCCACCCCGGGTAATCTGGTTTACGGCACGGTCACTTTGAAAATGTGGGCAAACTTTTAAAAACCCAATTTAAAAGTGGTCTGGGGGCTTCCAGGACAGCCCGTGACTGCACGCTGCGGTACTTAACTTCCTTGTGCCTGCATTTTCAGTGTCATGCATGAGAGCTGTATTTTCTTCCTCTGTTGAGTGCTTTGTCAAATACGGGGTGTGTAAACTTGTGCAGCCTCCAGACTGTCAGCCTCTCACCCCTCACGCTTTGTGCCAGTGTACAGCCCGTCACTGCTCAGTCACATGACTCCTTTTGTCCCGCGTGCGCCTGCAGCTGGTCGTCAGGCCGATGACATCGTCAACTGGCTGAAGAAGCGAACGGGACCCGCCGCCCCCACACTGAAAGACGTCGCCCAGGCCGAATCGCTGATCGCCGACAACGAAGTTGCGGTCATCGGTTTCTTCAAGGTGAGGACTTGTTAGAATCATGTGTGTTAACCTCCTAGCACAATCAGTTTTTTTGAACCGTCTAGACTTCAAGGTTAAGATAATCTGCGTTGTATTCATGTGTAGCAGGAAGGCAATGTTAGAAGCCTGCCTGTCTAGACACAGCACACGTTACAAGTTCACTGAAACCCGTGTCCAACCTTGAGCAGCCGTGCAAGTGATTTTTAGCTCCATTGTTCAGCTATTTCTGAAGTTTCCTGCGTGTCTAGCAGGAGGGGCTACACAGTCCAGTCATCGGCACGTTTGAGCCGCCCGTCCCCCGACTCTCACCCGTCCTTCATTGTTTGGGCAGGCGTATCTGCCAGTGGCCGCCATGAACACGTTACACAGGCCAGTGGACTGAGTAGTGTGCTCCCGATAATGGTGGTGGGGGGGGGTGCCTTCTTGTGCTGGTAGGACGTGGAGTCTGAAGGCGCCAAGGCCTACATCAAAGCAGCGGAGGCAGTCGACGATGTTCCGTTTGGCATCACCTCCGACGATGCCATCTTCTCCAAGTTCGAGGTCACCAAGGATGCTGTTGTACTGTTCAAGAAGGTAAATGGTTGAATTTAATATTAATATAGAAATACCAGATACACCTATTAAACATGCACTTTATATCAGGAGTATACGGTGAAACGCCCCAGGAGCCTGATCTGGCAGTACTTGCACAGAAATATTTTCCCCCGCCAATACAGTAAAAACCAAATAAGCTGCTTTTACATGTTTTTGTACAATTGCCAAACCTGAAGCCAATCACTTGACAGTCTGATCGGTAGCAGTGGGAATGCTCTGTGTGACGTGTGGTTTTGCTCTGCAAGCTGGTCGCCAGCCCTGCTGCTGTTGGAATGCAAAGCTCCAGCTGGCTCGGGGAGATAGGTGCTCCACATTGCTCGAGCTGACCCCTGAGGCCATGTGCCCGCACGCCCTGCACCTCCCTCACGTCTCCTCCGGAGCCCGGCAACCTGACCCCAGCCTTGATCCCCACTGTCCAGTGCACCACGTAGGGCCCCAAGCTAAAGTTAGCCTGACCCAGTGTGGTGGGTCAATTCTGTCTCCAGCAACCTGCCTGCTTTTGGCCACTTTTGGCTACCTGCCCAGGGTCAGGTGGGGACAAGTGATTTTAAAAACCATACAAGACTTTTCATAAACTCATCTATTCAACTTGAGTAGATATGTAAATGAGTAACCAAATAATGATTTGAAATTGTATCTAAATTCAGTTTTAACAATTTTTTGTTGTTGACTTCAAGTAATTAACAATGACCTGTTCATTACGCTGTTTCTCTGCCAGGCTATATGATGGGGTTATAATATAAATAGGAAAACTGTAGTATATCCTTTTATTTCTATGTAAGAATTAAACTCTAGTACATTAAGTGCATGTAATGTTCAGCTATATGTAAACCAAAGACAATATAAAGCATAAGTTAAATTTTTTATAGCCATGACGAATCCTTTTTCTACTACTTTTAATTTTATCTATGTAGATATATATCGCACACTAAAATGGTGTGCAACTCCTGTAAAATCCTATCCTTTTAACTGGAGTATGAAGGCTCTATTCTTGCCCTGTGTTCTGTGTTGAGAGGTTCGTCAGTGAATTCAGTGTTTAAGTGCTTGTTTGCGCTTGACCCTCCCCATAATGAGGCATTGACATTCCTGACACGTTAACCCCTTGCCTTAAGCAGTCTTGCCCTCTGATCTCCCACCCTAACTATTGTACAAGTTCTCTCTCTGGCACTCTTCTGGTCCCATCCTGACTCCCCCCGACTGTCTGCAGAAGTTGCTTCATGTTTCTGTGGTTTGTCACTCTCCAGTCACCATAGCTGTATCCCTGTGTTTCAAAAACCTTTTAACATGTAGGCTTGGTGTCATGGAAGTCATGGGGCTATAGACAAGTGGACAAAAAGGCAACAATTGGGAATGTGTGAAGATATGTAATGTTTGACTATACTGAAACACTGTGTCAAAGAAATACAAACTATTCTGAAGCTCTCTCGCTCTCTCAGTTTGATGAGGGTCGTAACGTGTATGATGGTGAGATTACCAAAGAGGACCTCCTACACTACATCAAGGCCAATCAGCTCCCACTGGTCATCGAGTTCACTGAGCAGGTAACCTCTGACCGTCCCCCCAAAGCAGGTAATCTGACATGTATTTCTGTTGACCATTGGCATGGGTGGCATTTTACAATGGCTATTCCTCCTTTGCCCACTGCAGACTGCTCCCAAGATCTTTGGTGGAGACATCAAATCCCACATTTTGCTGTTTGTGCCAAAAGCAAGCAAGGACTTCCAGGAGAAGCTGGACCAGTTCAAAAAGGCTGCCACAGGCTTCAAGGGCAAGGTGGGTTGTCAAATGTTGTCAAACTGTTGGGTCTGCGGCGGGCTGTAGACCTGCTGTGCTGCTCCAGGGTGTAATGGAAGTGCCTTAATAATCTAATGGTTCCATAATCTGTACCCCTTCTCCCCACACCTCCAGATCCTCTTCATCTTCATTGACAGCGACGTCGATGATAACCAGCGCATCCTGGAGTTCTTCGGCCTGAAGAAGGAGGAGTGTCCAGCTCTGCGCCTCATAACCCTCGAGGACGAGATGACCAAGTACAAGCCAGAGACGCCGGAGATCACGGCGGAAAACGTCGTGGCCTTCTGTACGGCCTTCACGGAGGGCAAACTGAAGGTATGCCTGTGCCAACGAGATCGACGGCCGTGATGACTGCAGCTGTTTGCCTAACCATTGGTGTTTGATGGCAATCCATAGAGATTAAAGCCTGAAATTGTACTTGGTTGCTCATGGACTCAAGTTAAAATACAGTACGATTGCCTGTTCAGTGATTTTAATGAAGGTCTGGGCCTTTATCTTGACTCTCAAAGGTGCTTTTAAGAGCATGTTGAGACATACCCCTGGGGTAGGGGGTTAGTTGACAGTGGCTTCACTACCAGAGCAACCTAGGGATAAGTACCTCCGCTCGTGGGCACCTTGTAGCATAATGGTGTGCGGGTTTACGCATCTTGGATGTGACGCACTAATCCCCACATCCCTGAAACTGGTCATGTTGGCAAAAATATTTACTCAAATTATGAGCAGCTCATAGGTCTGAGGAGATGGCATGAAGCACACCACAGACAGTGGGTACTTTTCATTCCACATCTATCATGGAACCGGTTCTGAAGGGCGAGGCCGATGGAGAGGCATCTTACCAAACGTCTAACATTGAGTTCAGTGTTTTTGAGGAACATTCTGCGCAATGCCAATCACTTCAAGGCATCAGTTTGGCCTTCGTTCCAAGCTGTTGTCACGAGCAGTGAATTGGAACACTTGATTTTGAGATCAGGCATTAAATTTCATATTTGACTGTTTCATACAATTGAAGTGCTGACTATATCCAGGTTGGAGGCCAAGAAGCCGAGTTTGTGAAATGTTTGTGAAATCTGTGCACATTCCTACGAACTGACACTGGAGTAAAGGAATGAAATAAGTTGTGAAAACTGACAGGAAAGTGTAGAACAGGCTTGACTGGGAAGGCCTGACACTACTTGCGCATGTGTAACTTGGGAGAATTTTCTCAAGTATATTGATACAAATGAAAATGGACCTCATGTCGTCTATAAAAGCAAAATTTTATCAATAGCTTTAGTCTTTGTGTAAGACTTCAAACAGGTCTACACTCCCTAAAGCATAGAAATATGTGCACTTACAGGCTGCAAAACCTAAAGGATGCAGTAACTTGGGCCTGGTTGGTTTTAAATCAGGTCAAGAGTCCAGTGAGAAACGTAAAATAACTTGAATTTGAATGATGTTGTTTTCTTGTATTTTTCCAAGCATTTTCCAGTCTACATGCGACCTTCCTTTCTTATCCACAGCCCCATCTTATGAGCCAAGACCTTCCTGAGGGCTGGGATAAGAACCCAGTCAAGGTCCTGGTGGGCAAGAACTTTGAGGAGATCGTCTTCGATCCCAAAAAGAACGTCTTTGTGGAGTTTTGTAAGTCTTTTCTCTCCTCGCTGGAGAGTCCTGACTTGTGCTGGCCTGTTGTGTGTGTGTGTGTGGGGGGGGGTTTGAGGTTCTCCACTTCATGCCTTTGTCCTGCCTCTTCCTGTCCCCTTCCCTCTAATCCCCGCTCAGGAACGCTACTGGTCACCCCAAGCGAACATCGTCCCCACTCTTTCCCAGTCTAACTGGAAGCCTGTTCCAGTTGTTGGGAAGGGGGTGGCTCCCTCTGGGCTTTGGAATTTCCCTGTTGAGACTGGCGTTTGTTGGCATGCTAAAGGTTGGCATGTGCCAACTGCTGGCCTCTGCTTTGGCATGGGGGTGTGGGCATGGCAGGAGTTTCAGAGCTGTTGGTGCTTGACCTGTAGATGAAACCAGAGGAATTGGTTATTGGACAAATTATTCCCTTCTGCTTTTCATTGCTTGTTTCCTTTGTCCTCAACTATTAGTTTTCCAGCATGCTATTGTACTGATGGTAAACCTTTTCAGTCGGAAAAGAAACTTGACGATCAAGTGGAGTTCTTACTTTGGCACTTGTCATCGTTGTTTTGGTTTACCAAAAAAATGTTGCCTACCTAGACAGTGTGGTGTGGGTTTGTTTTGTCCCCCCCTAGTAGTATGTGCTTTCTAGTAATCTCCAGTTCTTAGAATTGGGACTTGAAGAGGAGTTTAAAAAATTTTTTACTTCATCATAACCCCAGTCACTTAAATAAGAAGCAATTCATTAGTCACGTTCTGGCTTGCTTCGTGACCGTACATTCTTCTGTATCCCCAATGCTTGTCCAAAAACAAGTCGCATGTTGCAAATGGGAATAGCTGCTGGCTAGCTGATGCTCCCCAAAACCTAACTGCTCTTTGCCGCTTTGTGTATAGATGTGCAGTATTGGCATGGTGGAGAGAAGCATCTCTGCTCTGCCTTAGTGTAGCTGGTCATGTGTAACATTTTAAGGTCTTCTGCTTTACTGTACCAGCAAGCCTGAATGGTGGTAGCAATTTGCATACTTACCAGTCTTCTTTCCTGCAGATGCCCCCTGGTGTGGTCACTGCAAACAGCTGGCGCCCATCTGGGACCAGCTGGGCGAGAAGTACAAGGACAGCCCAGATGTGGTGGTGGCCAAGATGGACTCCACAGCCAACGAGATCGAGGCAGTCAAGGTCCACAGCTTCCCCACGCTAAAGTTCTTCCCTGCCAGCGAGGAGAGAAAGGTGAGGCTATCTGGTTTCAACGTGCTAATTGGGTAGATGTTGAATGCAGCCTGGCAGCAAAGGAGTGAGTCAGTGAAAGCCAGTTTGTGTGCAAATCAAAACCACTTCAGATTTCTTGTCATTTCTAAAGCAGCTATAGATGGACTTTAAAATAATTTAACAAATATATAGCCTGTTTACACAAGGCTCCTCTTGGAGGGAGTGGATCAAACCTGTAGATTTACCTCTAAGCACTAAACTGACAAGCTAATTCTTTGACTTTTTGTATCTCCCCATTTATTTTATGTCACATGAAGGTACAGCATGTCATAATCGGTATATTTAATATTGCTCTAGACCAAATGGTGTATATTGCTGATCTCCAGAATTTGATGGGGTTGTTCAGACATTCTTGATGAGCTGCAGAAAAGGGGCTGTCTCACTGGTTTGGTGTGCATTTTGATAGCTGGCTTTTTTTTTTTTTAATAGTAGATGCATTACTGGTTGTGGTCTCATCCAGACTGGCTTCTCTATTGCATTCACACACCACATCTCTCCCAATCCCCCCCCTAAAGGTCTCCTCACATTCCCCTGCACCCTTCCAAAAGTCTGGGACGGGTGGTGGGGTCTATTTTTAAAAGTGTGCGCAATGGTCCACAAACTCCCTATCCGGAATTACTGGCCTCCTAACTTAGGATGGCTTGTTTACAGCTTTGGCAACATGGGTGGTGGGGAACTGGAGACAACTGACCCAGAGACTAGTGCCCTATTGTGTGCCAAGGAGATCCAGTCAAAACCGCACCCGGCAAGCTCGAGGCCTTTCTAATGGCAGGTTTTCTGTCCTGAGTCCTGTGGCAAGGGGTTCAGCTCCTATGGGGCTGCACCCTGTAGCCGCACCAGCCTGGTTCTGATCCACTTGAGTTGCCTTAGTGGTACTCGGGGTTTTGTCTGGATGGTGCTTTCCTGGGTGAGATTCAGCTCATTGTCACTGTTACTGCTAAGAATATAATGGGGGGAGGGGGAGGAGAAGAGACTTTCTAATGCCTCTCCTTAAGAGAGAAGCAAAACGATTGCCTCCTCAAATGCCTCATCTGGAATGATGGCCTTCAACAGTTGGAAGTGGTATTTTTATAGACCTTTTTTTGATCCGTGGCTATAAATCAAGGTTTCTGTAGACCTTCGTAATGCATCACTTGGCAGTCGTGAAGTGAAAGCTGGGCCACTGGAGTTTGACGAGGCAGTTTTGCGCGTGTGGTTTTTGTTGCTGTTTTCTTGCGAGTGCCACATTCATAAGCAGACATTTAAGAGAACAAGACTTCCTTGTGAAAACACTTGCATTGTTCAAAGTTGTGTTCTGGAAGTTTCTGAATGTTGAGGCAAAATCATGGTTTACAGGAGCAAAACTGCAAAAATGTTTGTACCTTATGTACAAACCAAATAAGCAAACCATGTTCAGTGTATCTGGAGTAACGGTAGATAGCTGCTTGGCATCTGAACACAGATTTGGTACCATGTTCCATTACCCCACTGTTCATTGTGTCTCTGTTTGCAGATAATTGACTACAGTGGGGAGCGGACTCTAGAGGGCTTCACCAAGTTCCTGGAGAGTGGTGGGAAGGAGGGTGGTGCACCCGTGGGAGATGATGAGGATGATGAGGTCGACGTAAGTATAATCACTGTGGCTTCATTAGATTCCATAGACAAAGTCTCAGCTGAAATGTATGAGACAAATGTAATGGTTGTCGGAGTAGACGCAGGTTTTCAAAACCATTTGCAAGCACAGGATATATGCAACCATGCGTTAGGTCCCTTGAGCTGGGTTTGTTGATGTGCTTGTAAAATGCACATCCTAGGGTGTGGTGGGGTTTGTTTTTGGTTTTTTTTAAAGGTGGGTGGCAAACATGTCGCACTTGCCAAATGATTAATGCCCAGTGTTACTGGGCTTGCCAGTGGGTCCTGGTGGTCCCTCGTTGTCCTGGAAGGCAATATGAGTAGACTTTAGTGTTTACACGCTATAACCAAATTGATGAAGGGCTCCTAGATTCGTCAGTTCTTCTGCTTGGGTGCCAGTTTAAGTCATGGGACTGGTGGGGCGTTAACCTTGACACCAAACCAGGGAGTTAAGTTTCTGACAACAGCTCTGATGCAAGTCCAGGGCACCTGCTATTTGCATCTCCCTTGCGGTTATAGTTTACAGGTTGGAAGTCTTTAAAATAACCAAGAATGCTAATGAGGTGCGAATGTGTATGCACTTGGCCCCGAGTCAGATGCCAACAGGTGGCACAGGTAAAACAAGCGCCGCCTGTCTTGCTCCTGTTCATACAAGAACCCAAATCTTCCTGCCAACTTCAACACACTTCCAGGGCTTGTGCTGTAAACTGCCCCTCCCAAAACCCTCATCCAATCCCGATCTTGCGCTGTGCTCTCCTGTCTTTTGATGGACATAGATGTGTCCCAGACACATCACCTATGTGCTTCCTACAAGCTAGTTCTTTGGCAAATAGATGTACAACGCGTCTTTGTGGTAAGGCAGTTTTTCAACTGGTATTAATGTAGGGTTTTTTGCTTTGTTCTTTACTGGCATGTCATTGATTGAAGCTGGTAACTCCTGGCAAAAAAGGCACCAAGCCTCTCTTGGTAACGGGAGTTTGTTGGATGGGCGTTTTCCTTTTTTTTGCATAGGATCTGGATCTCGAGGATACAGAGGATGCTGATTCAGACGCAGATGAAGGACACGACGAGTTATAAGGGTGGGGGAGAGGAGGAAACGAGGAGACACACCCCTACACCACCACCACTTCCACTCTAAGCCCTTCCCCGCCCTGGGAGCCCTCGAGCTTCTCCCAACCAATCCCACAGCTACTGGGCCTCTGCTAGGCAACCCGCCGCCACGGCAACCATTTCCGACCTCGACCAGTCTCCAGCCCGGACCGACGACTCTGTCTTTACAGACAGGCATCGGAGAAGGGTGGGGGAGGAAGAGAAATATACAGGAAGCGTTTAATGCTTTCTGTTTTGCCTAACTGTGTAACCCCTGTCTTGGCATTAAAGCTTGTTCATCCTCAGATTTTTGAGGCTTTTATTATGTAATGTTCATTAGCTCTCTACCAGCCCACCACCTCTGCTGGTCAAGGAGATCAGTGTTAAGACTTTGCAGTTTAATTTGTTGTCTAAACATAAATGGTGTGGAGAAGGAAAAGTGAACCAGTTAATTTGTTCCTCCACATCAGAGTTTGGTGACTGGGATGGAAGGATCTCTCAGGGTGCTGGGGCCATTCACTCACTAGGACATTCATCCGAGCGTTGTACTGTCTAACGGGCCGTTATCATTCATACAGGTGTTGCTGTGACCCATCTTGGGTACCTCTCCCTTTCTGCTTTCCATGTTTCAGCCCTTTTTTTTTTTGGTACATTTTTCCAACAAATCAATACCTGGCTACTGAACTATTTTTATAGGTGTGATTGGTATGTTTTATTTAATTATTTTTAAATTTTATTTTGATGGATTTCTGTGTAATCATTTTTGCTTGAGGGCCCGGGACCAGGGTGGGTGGCTGGCCGGCGTGCAAGCCCCACCTCCTCAGTACGTTGGGCTTCGGAGTGGGGGCAACCAATCCTGTAGCACTTCATTATGCCCCCAGAGATTCTGTATATTGGTTACTCAAACTGTGGCAGATTAGCGGCTTAAGAGCAGCTCCGTGAAAGATGGGGAAGAGTTTACCTGCTCATCAGCCCTTCGGTTGTCCCATTGAGTCATCTCCCTTACTCCACCTGGGTCTGAGACCAGGACTCCTGGGCAGCAGGGTGGAGAAGCACATGTGCGAGTAACTTAATCACGTTTTTGTTTTCATGCATCCAGGAGCAGGGATGTGGATTTTTTTTTTTTTTTTTTTTTTTTTCTACCTGCTAATGGTCTTCATTTTTCTAGGAGGGGTGGATATCAGGGGTGATGTTTCTAGGAGGGTGGGAGGGTTATTACAGGGTTGTAGAAGGGGATGGGCTTTAGATAGGGGGGATATCTGTAAAGGTTTTCTGTTTGTAGTTTTTTTGTTTTTTGTTTTGTTTTGTTTTTCCCCCCCTTAATTGAAAGTTGTAATGGAAAGTTGTTTTGAGTGAACAGAAACAAAGCATTCCATCATTTTCAAACTGATGTGGAAAAGTAAACTGGTGGCTGAATAAACAACAAAATGGTGACATGTTTGGGGTTGTTGGGTTTTTTTTTGTGTGTCCCTTCAGCTGTTGCTTATTCTTCACTATCTGAAAAGTCAGAATTTCAGAACTTGTCCCTTCTCCATGAACTATTGCTTTCATAGCTGACCAAAGATGTTTGCTAGATATTGTCCCGCTAAACCTGATACTGGAGCCTGTGACTAAGGGAAGTTCAGTGTAAAGGCCTCCTGAGGGATTGTGGCTCTCCTGGACATCTCAAGCTGAATTTCTGACGACCTACTATCCCAGCAATGCCTTTGCCTGGACTTGCAGAGTTTATTAGTAATGAAAATCCTTGCACTAAGAATACTGCAAAATTGTGCACATAAATTTGATACAAGTGTGGCTATCATGCAAGTGTAGTTCTGTGAATGTCAATGAGCTGGATGTAGATAAATTAGTTGACCCCAGACAAATTGAATATTGTTTTGAATATGATGCAGGATTTTGACTTGATCAGACAGTGAATATAACAGTATTAAGCTTTCTAATTTAAGATTGTTTGGATAAGTAATTGCTTATTACCTTTTGTCCTTAATGAGTAAATGTTATAGTGGTCTGGTAATACATTTGCAGAGCTGTAAGGGTGGAGCTTAACTGTAACCTCATCAGGTAGTTTTAAATTAAATGTGGACATTATCAGCTTTGTGGCGTCACTGCATGGTAATGATCTAAAGTGAGGGCTTCAAATAGTCCCTTTTACTGGCAAACGTTTTATTTCTTGGCTTTTTGTCAGCACTATTGCTGAAAGTCACGATAAAGCTGTTGACCTCTACTGGTCCTGGCATGCTTTACCAAAGTCATCCTGGTTGTTTACTAGACATTACTGCCTGCCTGTGCAGTGTGTGACTCCAAGCTATATGTGATTGTGTGTTTACCGATGAAGGTGGGATGAGTTTACAGCTGCTGTCGTTTAGAAGGCCTGAAGGCTGAGTGGGTGGGTGGGGCCAAGAGACACTCATCTTCCAATTCTGTTACTTGAGCTGTGAGAAAATGGTCCAAAAATAGTCTGGAGAGGGGTATATAGAGCACGAAGCCATTCACACCCTCACTACTGACCAGCAAGACATAAAGATCTGCAACACCTCAGGAGGACTAAGTACAAGCAGTCTAGAGCTTAACACAAAGCCTCAAGAAGACTGCGGGAATCCCAGTACAACCACAAAGGAAGGCAACGCTTCTGAAGAAGATGCATGCTTGACCATCTGCTTATAAACCTCTAGATTTGTTCCGTGAGTAACGAAGAGAACATACTAAGGAAGATGAAGTACTATCAGTGCCCGCTGACCCCAAGTGTGACCTACCAAGGCTGCAGCTCCAAGGCTGAGCGCCCCAAGCCCTGTTGTCACCCTCACAAATCCACCAAGCCCGTCCGCAACGTCCACTTCCCCAACGATGTGCTCTTCCAGGATTACGTTCGCCACGGAGAGCTCGAGAGAATTGGATGCTTCATCCGGACCAAGAGGGTGACCCTCGACACCATCTACCACTCTGGTAAGATACCGTACGCCCTCGCAGATTTCATTTGAATGTTGTAACTTAACCATGGTTGGCAATCGAGTTGCCTGAATTGGATTGTTTGAGTGTGCCGTTCCCTCCCGGCAGGCATGGCAGCAATCCACGAGGCCGTGCTCTCGGGGAACCTGGAGTGCGTCAAGCTGCTGGTGAAGTATGGGGCTGACATCATGCAGAGGGACGAGGAAGAATGGACGCCACTGCACATGGCCTGCAGCGATGGCTTTCCCGAGATTGCCAAGTGAGTTTTCTGCTCTCTCTTTGTGCAGACTGGTTGTCTATAGCAGCTGATTACAGACCAGTGGGGGGTGGGGGAGAGAGTTGCCCATCCCTTCTCTGTTTCATGAAGCTAACACGATTCTACTGCTTTATGGTTCAGGTACCTGCTATCTCTAGGTGCTGATCAAGAGGCAGAGAACGAATGTGGTGAGAAGCCTGCAGACCTTATTGATGCAGACTGCAAGGAGCTCGTGGAGCTGTTCGGGGTGGGTGGAGACTGAGCTGGCACTGCCCTCCTGCCTCAACTGGACTCTCTCCTCCTCCTTCTCAGTTGCCACACCAATAGAAGGGCCGGAATGGAACTAGGGAGAAGCCACTGTTGCTATGGTGGAACTCTTGGGATTCCTTGTTGAAGGGTGCCCCTAGTTACACTAGTCTAGGCCTGGAATATGGGCAGACTACAGTGTTTAACTACAATGAAGTTGCAGCACTGTTGCTCATGTGGAATCACTCTTGCGTCGGTGACTGATATAGCCTGTGTAGAAAACTGCACACAAATCTTTAATGTCTGTTAACTAATTTCATTTTGTGTGATGGAAGGTTATTAACCATCCTAAAAGTAGCACTTTTGACCTTGTAAAAAATCATGAGAGCTTTGTTCTAGCATGTTTGTTATCCCGAAATATACTTTTCACTGTAGTTATAATTCCGGTTATTGTTCCTACCTTGCATGGCCTTATGCTAAGTCTTAATTTTTTATACTTTTTTCTATTAAAGCTTTTTTTAAGTAAACTGGATTGTTTTCCTTTTTTAAACAAAGAATGAATTCACCTGTGATCAGTGACCAAGACCAGTACGGTCTATGACCCAGTACACTGGACCTCCTGCCCCCACTGCGGTGTTTCCCCTCACTAGACCTCCAGCCCCCACTGGAGTGTCACCCCTCACTGGACCTCCTGCCCCCTCTGCATTGTTGCCCGTCACTGGACCACCTGCCCTTACTGGAGTGTTGCCCCTCACTGGACCTCCTGCCCCCTCTGCAGTGTCGCCCGTCACTGGACCACCTGCCCCCGCTGCAGTGTCGCCCCTCACTGGACCTCCTGCCCACGCTGCAGGGTCGCCCCTCACTGGAACTCCTGCCCCCACTGCAGTGTTGCCCCTCACTGGAACTCCTGCTCCAGCTGCACTGTCGCCCCCTCCGCCTACATTGTTTTGGAAGCCTCAGCTAGTACAAAGGACTTCACTTGGCAGTTTGTAAGTGAGCGTCTTATGAACGCACAGGAAATTCATTTTTTGCAGCGACATTTAATGTAAAGATTAACGCACACGGGCGATGAACGCTCGACCTTACATGTGTGAATACGTTTCTTTGTGTAAATGGTTAAGAAATCTTTGCCGTTTTCGTTTGCACCTTTGCTAAGCGAGCTAATTTGCTAGCTGGTTAGCTAGCGTTAGCTAACTGGCTAGCAGGACATCGTTAGCCGTCGCATAACCATTGCTTTCAGTGGGGCGAAATAACTTATATTCTTGTTGCCAGAACACGAACCTAATTAGGACTTTTCACATTTGCATGTGGAAAAACAAGCTAGCTAGTTGGCTAACCGAGATCTTTGTGGCACATTTCCCGTGTCCACCATACATTGGAGATAGTCTAACTTTAGCAAGCTAGCTAGCCATCTTAACGTTGGCGAGTTTCGTTCTGTCATCTTTAGCTGCCTAGAACCCGTTCCTCCAGTCATGGCTAGTGTTTTCCTATATAATTAGTTAGTTAGGTAACTAAACATTTCAGTTAAGTCAGTGCAGGACGCTTTGGGGAAAGGCTTTAACAATTCTAGCAGCCAGCTCTTGAGACTTCGGCTGCTTCCTCTGAGGAGAGCTGTTTCCTTAACATCACGAAGAACAAAAATGAACAGGTGATAAACTTTAATGACTAGCCCGTCTCACATCTGCGAAAATGCGCCCGCGTTTCCTGCTCTATAGACGGTGATCACAACCACTAATTAGGTCGCCATGGACTTGGCACTGGATAAAATGATCTGGGCAATGGTAGCTCAGTGGTTAAGGTACTTGACTGGTAATTGGAAGGTTGCTGGGTCAAGCCCCTACACTGCCAAGTTGCCTCTGTTGGTCCCCTGAGCAAGACCCTTAACCCTCAATTGTCGAAGTTGTACTTATAATTGTAAGTCTTTGAATAAAAGCGTCAGCTAAATGCTATAAATGTAATCTGTCTCTGGTCGTCAGTTCACCAGCTCCAAGGATGGTACAGAACTACAAACAGAGCTCCGGAGCATGCTCCCCGACCAACTCAGAGGACTTATTGACTCCAGCACACGAGGAGAATGTGCGCTTCATACAATATAGTATGTCAATTGTACATGTTTTCTTATTTCGTATGTTACAATGTGGTAATAACCTGCGTTCTAGTCAGTAATTACCATATTTTCCCAGCTGAATGCCAACTAGTATAGATTTCCAAACTGTTTAGTGGTTTCTGCCGTGTTATTTCAGCTGGTTGTTTGTAGCAAACAACATAATTTCCTTGTATTCGCATCTTATTTCTGAAGCCTGGCAGTGTGTGATGAGGGAGATGCAGTCCTGCCAGGGTACTGACAGCAGCAATAAAGGACCTCAGAAATATGTGGAAAGGACCCCAAACCCCAACCTTAGCTGTAAGTAGATACAGGCTATTTTACATCTCCAATGCAGGTTATGGCAGTGCCTAACACTTCTAAAGAAGACTTTCAAACATTGTATTAAACCAACTCTGGTGAAGTATGCAGGTGTCCTGTGTTCTTTATTTTATGCTGTTTGGGATATAGCTTTGGTTGTGCACATTCTTAATATCGAGTAAAATTATGTACAAACCTTGAAGAAACTGTCCCTATGCTTTAACCATGTTGTCATTTTGCAGCTTTCACACCAGTGGACTTAAACAATGTCAGACGGCGGAATACGCAAGACTCCAAAAAACCGTAGTCATAGTGACCATCCAGCCTGCTTGTGCATGTGTTCAGCAAACACCTTTGGTTTTTAAGTCAACTTGTAGAAGGCCCCTGTCCCTCTGCAGATGCTGTGAACCTACTGAAGACCTGCACTGCTTTTACCTCTATTCAATCTGGTCTAAGGTTATACAAGTTGTGAAGATACTGCATTCTTCCAGCGCGTATTCTGTGCTCCATTTGTTCTTGGTGCAAACGTGTTTTCCCAGTCCATGCGCTTGACCTGGTCCGTGAGCTTTAGGAATCTTAGATTAAGAGATGAGATCTGGGATGTAGCTATTCCATCGGATGTCCTGGATCTGTAATCATGTACTGGGGAGTCATTTGGAAATAATGCCACAGAGTAGAAACACTGACCTACAATCATGTTTTCTCCCTGTTCATAATTTTTGTCTACCAATGCAGATTCTACATCAATTCTCTTGTTCTTAATACTTCCTTACCATACATCCAGGACCCAATATTTGTGATATCTTAAAACTACAGAGCCAATTTAGGACGAGGAGCTTTCTATTTCACTGTGTGCACTAAGGTGTAAAAAGCCACACCAGACTAGCACCCTTGGTCCAGGAGCTCTGAAGCGACACATTTTTTGTGAAATCTTACTGAACGCTCTCACCTTCCTCACTGGCCAAAGGAGAGCCAGCACAGAAGAAGCATGTGCTTACAGTTGCCGCAGGCTCTGACCCACCTCACCTAAGCCCTGTGCAGCCAGAACGTCGTGCAGACACACTGACACCTTACCCCCTCCCTCCCCTCCCTTTTTCAGCAAGGTCTATTAGGCTGTTCAGTTACGGGCCACGCAGGACCAAACACGTCATGACTTCCACTCCTGACCTCAAGAATCCAAAACCCAACACGGATGCTCCGCTTTACCGTGATAGTTAGGCCATTTCATAATTAATATTCTGTCGTCCATGTTACTTTGTAAAAACAAATGTTTTGCTGTTCCTTTTAACTCTGGAAAGATTGCATAATGAGTTGGTGGCCAGACTTAAAACTACAGCTCCAGGAATATGGCAGCCTAGTCTAAGTCTTTGAGGAGGAAGGTGATATAGGACCAAACATTCTTATATTCATACTGATCAAAAAAATAAAAAAACAAAAAAACACAACACCCTAGCATCAGCACTCCTAGGCTGATAGTTTCAGCTCATGTTCCAAGTCCTAAACTGAATGATTTTGAAGCTCACTCAACAATTAATCTTTAGTGAGGCAAATGTCCTCTTATAAAGAGTGGCCGTGGACTTGGGATGATGTATAATGGTATAACACATCATGTTTACAAAAGCTGGCTCGTTTTGGTGGTGCCTAGAGATGTTGGTCCTGTAATACCAGCCTAGCTCCCTTTCAGCCTGGAGGTAGAATTCCATGTAATGATATTTTAAAATGTTTAGCTACTGGACTGCAAAGTGCAGTTTAACGTTTCTTTCACACTGACCAAACACTGACTTAGGGGTGGTGTGACGCACCCATCTGTGGTAATTTGGAGTATTGAAAAATGTTCTTCACCACTGGCTTTTTCAGGAAATCTCTAAAGTTTTGGTTTGATGGTGTTTGATCATTGTGAACTTTAATATGCTAAATGTTACTGTACCTTTTAATCTTTTTACCAGTCTTTAAACAAACAAATGATGTATTTTAGCATATTTATCAGTTTTAGGCTGTAGTACATATTTATTGTCTTTAAAAGAATAAAATCACCAATTTGATATGGCAATAGTTTATTTCATTTCATCACCTCATGATGTGTCCCCCCTGAATAAAAAAAGGAACAGCCATTACTTTGTGCAAAAACAGTTTTTAAAACACTTTAGAAATTAAAATGTGGTTTGTGCAGAGTAAGCTTTTAGCTACACAAACAGGCTTTTGCAGTGAGAAAATCCAAGTGAAATTCTCACTCTTTGAACTTCCACTCCTGACGACACATTGGGCACTGCTGCTGCACCTGCTGTGAATTCAGCCACTTCAGGATGCAGTGCATGTGAAAACAGTGCGAGCACTGGCCCCAAACCAGAGGACAGTCATCTCCGGGGACTTTACCTGCATACAAAAGGGTAGAGTATCCCGCAGTGCATATTTTTATTTTTATGTGTGTGTGTGTGTGTGTGTGTGTGTGTGTGTGTGTGTGTGTGTATATATATATATATATATATATATATATATATATATATATATATATATATATATATATACATACACACACACTCTAATTCCACTATGGTGTTGAGAAGTGAGAACAAAAGAAAGACGGCAGCAGGATACAATCTTGCCATTCAGTACCAATGAGTGACCCCCTCCGTAGATGTTAATGTGATTTAAGGAGATCACTTACATTCAGGACAGCAGCCGTTGAAAGGAGCTCTGCAAATGCCACAGCTCTCGTCGTTGGCCACCCATAACCAGGACGCCACGCCGTTCCACTGCTTTATTTTGACCTTCATTCTTAAGCTCTGCAACAAAATGTGGGAAGGATGTACATTCTACAGCTAGCTAGGTTAGCTATCCGACCATTTTAAAACGCACAGACGTTTACTGAATGTAAACAACGAAGCATCCGAGCACTTTAGAAAGCTTTCACGCCCTAATTATTTAGTAGCTAGGTCTGCTAAGCTAGATAACCTGCGTGGCAGCAAAAACTACGCTGAAACGTGTATTTAAAAATGTGTAATTACATGTACTCTTAAAATCCATAATCTTGGGATGTAGGCTGCCACCACAGACGTTGCTAGCTCAGCCAAAACCACAAAAGCAAGTAACGAAGACCTTGGAAACAGTTACAACTACTTAGCAAACCACAGGAAAGACAACTTAGACAAGCGATGTCTTTATGATATCAAAAATACACAGAACAAAGAAGAAGTACCGAGCCGTACAGCTAAACCCTTCTCTCCATCTCCTTGTCCATCTTGTTTACAACGCCGCCAGGACGTGGCTCCTGATTCGGTGCTTTTCACATCTTCAACAGGCGAACAGCACGTCGCCACCTGTTGTCCGGGAGGAGCAATTGTTCTTGACCGAAATGAAACGTTTTCAGAGAGAGACGGGGTGATTTACAGTTTCTTACTCATTTCCACGTGAATTCTTAAAAGGCCACACAACACGTTAAAAGCCGCTTCCCTCTGGAATCACACCACATCTGTATTTCTGCTGCCGTTATTAGGCTCGTTTTGGCGGTAACTGATCAAAATTAATAGTCTCCGGATGTTTACGGTCTCTTAGCAACAGGTTTCTCAAAGAACATGTTCAGTGCGGAGAGACTTTTACCTTGATTTCAGAATGAACGTTAAATGTCACCTTTCTGCTGTATAACGTGTTTTCTTAGTATAGTTCCGTCTAGGCTCCTTTGGTTTCTCTCGGCTTTGCTTTTTTACACGTTAAAGCTAACCTAGCTAATTACTCTGGAAGGAGAAGGGAAGGCTTATCTAAGGTAATCAAACCTGGAGTTAGTGAGCTAGTTTTCCATGGTGTATTATTGTTGCTGTTGTTGTTGTTAATGCCATGCGTGTTGTTTCATAAATGTGCTGTTTTCAGATGTACGGCGTTGGAAGCATCGCAGGGCAGGACGAAGAGAAGACAGAGTCACCCGAGGAAGGGGCAGAGGCTTGTGTCGTTACTGCGGCCCAGGAGGTCAGCACTAGTGCAGGACTGTGGCTCACTCTCAGCCCATAGAGGCATTGGGCATTAGGTGCTCTTTACACTCCAGTGTAGTCACTGTCAATATTGGTGATTATTTTTATGTTAGTGTTAATTCAGTATTGGTACCAAAAAGAGTGTGGTGGTGTTTGTTCCTTGGTGATACTGAGAGAAATGCTCTAATAATTAATTGATCACTGCATCAATTAAGATATTAATTAAATAACTGGCATGATGGTTTACAAACAGGGAGAGACCCAGAGGGTGGAGCAGGTGGAGACCAGCGCTGGGGACGTCACAAATTCTCATGCTGCAGCCAGCGCCTCGGACACGCTTCTAATCATGCACACACACTCAGGTTTGCTTGTAATATACATGTGTAAATGATTGTATGTACAAGTGGGCATTTAAAATACTGACCCTGGGTCTAGATTTGATAAAAGCGCTGTAGATACAAGAATAAGGTTGTGAGTCACCCTAACCCAAGTTTGTTGAGCATTTAGAGGAGAGAGAGAGAGCGAGAGAAAGAGAGAGAGATAGATTGATTCAAAATTGTAGTAAAGTACAGTTTCCAGAGAAATTGAATATTTCGGAGAGAGGTTTATCATCTGTATCTCTCTCTCTCTCATATATATATATATATGTATATGTATACACACATGTAATAGTAGGGCTTGTCTGCTGGAATAGTAGGGTTTTAGTCTACTGTGAACTAAAGCATGGCCTGTGTGTTCCAGAGCAAGGCAGCAGTAGCGTGCCTGAGGCTGCAACCTCACTGCTACACTTCAGGATGGCTACTTCCATGGTAATGATGCAAAACTGGTCACAATAATCTTTTTAATAAAGCAACTCATTTAGGGTCAAACACTTCTCTGATATTTCTGTGCTCAAATGCCGTTGAGCACACGTGCATTTTGTTTATGATTTGAAGACCCTTGGATGTCACTAGAAGTTACTGTAGAACTAACTGTCCCTGTCTGTCGTTTGGTTCAAGTCTCCAGAGGTCCTTTGTGAATATTGTTTCATCAGTCTGTTCCAAGTCTTGTATTCTTTGACATTATCTGTGCCTACAAAACCTCGATAACAGAGGCGAACTGCCCCCTCCAGGGTGGCGAGGGAGACGAAGGAGCCAGGGCAACAGAAAACGAGGAGGAATATGACGAGGAAGAGGAGCTCATTGTTTTGGATCCTGAGCATGTGTGTAACTTTTTATTTTAATCATATATATATATATATATATATATATATACTCTGACTGCGGTAATTGGAATAAGTTGAATATGCTGGTGCTGAATCTCATGCTACCATCTCGTTAAGATTGTGTGATATTTCCACCACAGCCTCTGATGAAGAGATTTCAGTCTGCACTGAAGACACATCTCACGAGTCAGCTAGAGAGACTCAACCTCGAGCTAAGTGAAAAGGTCAGCCCTTTCATTGAAGCTGTATAGAATAACTTCGTTTGTTTGGTTTGTTGCAAAAGCACATGTACAGTCTTCTGTTCTTTGTCCTGTACATGTTCCAAGACATAACCATTACAATCTGTTTATACTATTTTGGGAATACCACCCACTCCCCATTTCATGACTAAATTATGTCACAAGTTTTGAATAATGAAGTTGTCAGGGAGGGTTCCACATGGTTCTCTAGTCCAGAGAAATGACCACCAGATTTCCTCCTCGAGGTCTGCTGCCCCACCCGTAATTCACCACCCCAGAACCGAACCATCTACCCGCCCATATGACCCTAAATAGCCTTCTTGGGCGTGTTCAATTTTTGTGGTGGTCGCCAACCTGCAGGAAGTGCTCATCCTGGTCCAGCACAGCAAGGATGACTGCCAGGCTTCCCATGACTGTACCATCTTGGCCCTGTAGGTGGCGCTGGAGCGAGCGGTGAGCAGCCAGCAGAAGGAACTGGGCGTGGAGCTGTACCTGGCACAGCAGGAGCTAGCCCAGCTGCACGCCCGCCTGGAGGGCCGCCACGAGGCCGGAGCCCGGGCCGGAGCCGAGCGCAGACAGGCACAGGAGCAGCAGCAGGTGGTCCAGAGCCAGTACGGCAGCGTGGCGGGCCGGGCCCGCGCCCAGCGCAATCACGGTCAGCTCCTTACGCACTCCCACTCCCAAATGGCATCTCCTTCAAGAGATCCTAAGCCTGACTCTGACTCAAAAAGCTCTTTACTACTTACTTAACGTAATTCTAAAAGTCAAAATGTATATTTGATTATAAATACCCAGCCAGCTCAGGCTGACAACGCCTTACACAGGAGTCCCTACAGACAGCTGTAGGGGTGCCAAACCCAAAGCAGAGGTGTATAAGAATAATCAACACACATCCATCAAAACGCAGCAGCTCCCTGACATAGGCCACACAGCAACGCTTTAAAGCCCAGTAGAACCCAGCAGCTGCTTCACTTCCCACTGCTTCCCCCACTCTCCCGCTTCTCTCTGCTTCCCTCCGCTTCCCCTCCGGTTCCCCCCTGTTTCCACCTACTTCCAGATGCTTCCCACTGCTCTTCTAATGCTCTGCGTCTGCATCATGCAGTGTATGAGCTGCAAGTGGAGGCTGAGAACCTGGCATTGAGGCTGCACTACATGCAGGACGTGACCTCTGACCTGCGCTCCGACGTCATCACCATGAAGAACGCGACACATAAGGCGAAGGTCGAGAAGCAGCAGGCTGAACTGCAGAAGCACAAGCAGGTGAGAGACGGGCACATATACCGCACAGCCACCGTTAAAGTTCAATCTCTGTGCAGTTGTTTCTCCATTATTTAAAAGGTCATTATTAATGCATTGGCAATGTTGTAAGTCTGCTTGTGATGGTGAAGTAGTTAAATTGTTTATTTAATGTAAATCATATGTAAATGTTCTTTGTACTTGGCACTGATTTGGGTTGACTGCTTCAGGCTGGCTACTTCACGGAAGCCATGTTCCGATTGGCCCCCGTTGGGCGAGGTGCGTTTCAATTGGCCCCCGTTAGGTGAGGTGCGTTTCGGTTGGCTCTTGCAGGACCTGTACGTGGAGCGGCTGACAAAGCAGGAGGAGAAGTTAAGGGAGCAGATTGCTCGCTACGAGACGCAGACGCTGGCTCAGGCGGCAGAGACGCGGGCCGCCAAAGAGGCTGTCGCTGAGGTCAGCTCCTCCGCCCCCTCATGCACACACACACACACAAACACACACACACAAACACACACACACACCACCCCTCCCACAGCTCTGAGTGCCTTCGCCCCCAGGGCTCTAGATGGACTTCCTTTCTATACCATACCCGGTTGATCTGATGAGCTGGATGTGTGTGTCTGGAACAGAGAACCTGTGAACCGACACTTGAACAATGAACAATGAACAATGAACACTGAACCAGCCATTTTGTGCTGTAGCTTTGAGAGGCTTGTTGTGGTGTGACGACACATGTTCACTGTGTACTGACACATGAGTGTATTAGGTGTATAAATGCAACACACCACTTCATCAGAGGTTTAATAATGCATGTGTGCTTGTGTGTGTGTGTGTGCGGGTGTGCCTGCGTGTGTGCGTGTGTGTCTGCGTATGTGCGTGTGTGTCCAGGCTCAGATGGAGATGGACTCTCTCATATTGGAGCACAAGCAACTGCTGCAGCAGTGGAATAGCAGCCTGGTGGGGATGAAGAGGAGAGATGAGGCGTACACCACCCTGCAGGAGGCCCTCCGGTACGTGTGTGTGTGTGCGTGTGCGCGTGTGTGTCTGTGCATGTAGATTACATGAGCCAAAAGTTGCATCATTATCAAAAATCTTTCCAACATGACTATGATGACATCATTAACCAAGGATCAGCACTGTCCTACCAGTTTCAGCAATGCCTCATTGGTCATCGTCTTGCCCCGCCCCTTCCTAGGCTGACCAATCAGCAGGTGTGTTCCCTGGACACAGAGGCGGGGGGCTACAAGCGTTCGATCACGCAGGAGCAGGAGCGTAATGAGCTGCTGACCGTGCTGCTGAACCGCGCCCAACTCGACAGCGTCACCTGCCGCAAGCTCATAGCACAGTCGCTCAGCCAGCAGGAGGCACTGCAGGCCATGTACAGCACCTACACACGCATGCTCCAGGAGACGGAGAAGAGCCTGAGCAGAGTGACCACAGTGAGGGACACACACACACCTACACACAACAAGCACACACACTCACACACACACTCACACACACACACACACACACACACACTGGTCAAAAAGGTGTTTCAGTGGTGTTTCAAGAAAGCATTTTTGGCAGCGGAGGAACTGATGCCATATCAGCATTAAACATCAAGAGACCTTTGCAGGAGTGCAGTGTGCGTCAGTCCGAGCTGACCATCTTGCGGAAGCAGTTGGAGAAGGAGTCGTCTGTGCGTTTGGACCTGGAGGAGCAGATCGTGAGCAAGATGCAGGATCAGCTGACCCTCGGCAACGCTGCCAAGTACTCACATGCTCTCAGTGAGAAGACCGCCACCCACCAGAGGGAGAGGGTGAGGGTCCCCCCATACACACACACACACACAGAGCAGAGGTCCTGGTTTTGGTTTTCTTCCTGCTTTCAAACTGCGGCAACAATTGGCGGATTGCTTTGCTGAGTTGTACAGAGTGAACTGTGTGGCTGGGGAATGTGGAATATGGAGTTGTAGGACCCATGTCAGGCTACCAGAGGGCGGAAGAGGGCAGGATCCTCAACCGAGGCTGAGTTCTGTCAAAAAAATTTCATTAGGTGTACTGGGGATTTTCTTTCTTCTCCCACTTGCTTGCCCAATATGACGTGACTCTAACCTCAGCCTTGTCTGGTGCCGCGTTCACGTCTGCCAGGAAGCCCAACTCTCAAAGCTGGAGAACGAGACGGCTGCAGTGGCACTGGAGGTCAGCCAGGTGGCGCTGCGCCTGGAGTCTCTGGCCCACCTGCAGCACCACCTGGAGCAGGAGATTGGCCGCCGGCACCAGCTGTTGTCCGGCGGCGAGGCCGAGGTGGCCAAGCGTGTCACCGTCATCGAACGCAAGCAGGCTGCCATCAACGTCTACAATAAGAAGATGGAGAGCATAGTGGCCAGCACGGGGGTGAGAGCTCAGGCCAAGATGCTTTGCGCACACTTTAGACATCAATACTAAAACATACACTAATTACACTGTACACACACAAACAATGTGTTCCAGGTTAATCACATTTGATGTACTTCCCTGTTTCAGTGGTTCTGCAAATGTAGTGTTTTTTAATCTCACTCTCTTTCTCTGTATGTGTGTGTGTGTGTGTTCATGCATGTGTGTGTGTGTGTGTGTGTTCATGCGTGTGTGCGTGTTTGTGTGTGTGTTCATCCGTGTGTGTGCGTTTGTGCATGTGTGTGTGTTCATGCATGTGTGTGTGTGTTCATGCGTGTGTATGTGTGAAAAGCATAAGGACCTGGGTCCTCTAGAGATAGAGGCCAGCACTCTTAGTAAGCAGCTGGAGGAGGTGGGGGTGGAGATTAATGAGCAGCAGCAATTCTGGCTCAGGCAGCAGGGGGAGCTAGTGAGTCTGAACCAGGAGAAACAAGACCAGAGCAACACCCTGCTAACCCTGCAGACCCAGCTCATAGTCCTCCAGCAGAGGAGGGTCCGAACCGAGAGTATGTAGCGCACACACACACACACACACACACACACACGCATGCACGAACACACACACACACATACATGCATACACACACATGCATGCTCGCACAAACACACACACACGCATGCACGTACGCATGCACACACACACGAACACACACACATGCATGCATGCATGCACGAACACAACTTTTGCACACACACACATGCACACACACACACATACACATGCACACACACACATACACACACACACACACGCACGCATGCACACACACACACACACACTGAAAACTCACCTGAAAACTATGCTGAAAACTCACCATCCAACAATACACCTCAATTAGGAATATATGCTACACACACACAGTTAACATACACACACACATAATGAACCATACATAGGAAGTAAAGACAGATCCATAAACTTAATCCATAACTGTCTTCACCAAATAGCCTTGTTTGGTGCGTGTGTGTGTGTGCGCGTGTGTGCGCGCGTGTATGTGCATGTGTGCGTGTGTGTGTGTCTAGATAAGATTGAGCAGGAGTGTCGGGTGTTAGCTGAGCTGGAGAGACACTCAAAATCTCTGATGTTGGACATGCAGAGACTGAACTCCCTCCTGAACCAGAACACACAGCAGAGCCACGAACTAGAACAGAGCACCAGCCTGCTGGAGAACAGCTTCATACAGGAGCTCAAGGTACCACACACACACACACACACACAGAGGAGTGTGAACACTCAGTGACACACACATACATACACCGTGTTTTATTTAGTAGTAGTAAATAGACAGTTGCTGTGGGAGAAAGTTTGGGGTTGAGACAAAAACAGAAACATCCAGGACTTTGTGTGAGCTGCTTATGTGTGGTGTAGTGTCTGCATATACGGAAATGCAGAGGTGTGTGAGGTGGTGTGTGACCAGTGTGATGTGAGTTTAAAGGACTGTGTGTGTGTGTGTGTGTGTGTGTGTGTGTCTAGGAAGCAGAGAGACAGTCTGTGGAGATGCAACTACGTCTGGAGAAGCTTCAAGAGGAGAAGGAGAGACTGCTCAACAGCTTAGTGGAGGCAGAGTGAGAGCAATACCCCCACCCTAATTACACCCCAATACCCCCACCCTAATTACGCCCCAGTACCTCCACCTGAATTATACCCCAACACCCCCACCCTAATTACACCCCAATAACCCCACCCTAATTATGCCCCAATGCCCCCACCCTAATTACACCCAATATGCCCACCCTAATTATACCCCAATACCCCCACCCTAATTATACCCCAATGCCCCCACCCTAATTACACCCCAATACCCCCACCCTAATTATGCCCCAGTACCTCCACCTGAATTATACCCCAACACCCCCACCCTAATTACACCCCAATAACCCCACCCTAATTATACCCCAATGCCCCCACCCTAATTATACCCCAATGCCCCCACCCTAATTACACCCCAATATGCCCACCCTAATTATACCCCAATACCCCCACCCTAATACAGAGGGGCCTACTGAACCCTAAACAGAGTCACACACACTCACTCCCCCAGTACCAAACCATCCTGTTCCCTAATTACACACAGTGGACCAAACTAACTAACTCAGCTGAGGTGCCTTTTTGTGTGTGTGTGCATGCATGCGTGTGTGTGAGTGCATGCGTGTGTGAGTGTGTGGGCATGCGTGCGTGCGTGTGTGTGTGCGTTTTAGGCGACAGATCATGCTCTGGGAGAGGAAGACCCAGTTGGTTCGTGAGACTCGATCTGCCGTCGACTCAGAAGTTGGCAAGGGAGATATTCACACCATGAAGGCAGAGATACACCGCATGGAGGTTTGTGTGTGTGTGTGTTAATTCACATTAATTTATATAAATTGTACCCGTTTATATGTGGATTACTTGTAATATATCATTTGTCTGTGTGTGTGCATGCGTGCGTGTGTGCATGTGCGTGCGCGTGCTTGTGTGTGTGTGTGTGTGGGGGGGGGGGGGGGGGGCTTTCAGGTGCGTTACGCCCAGCTGCTGAAGCAGCAGGAGCGGTTGCTAAGAGAGATGGAAGCCGTGGTTGCTAGGCGTGAGAGCATCATCACGCGTAGCGAGGCTCAGGCCCGCAGCGATCGTAAACAACCTACACACACAGATTTCCAGCACACACTGCAAGCACTGCGCCGCGCCATACTGCAAACGCACAAGGTGTGTGTATCTCTGTGTGTGTTGTAGTTGGAAAAGGTAGTTAGAATAACATATATAGTACAGTACACCAATATATATAAACTATATATTTGCATATGTGTGTGTGTGTGTAGTTGTAAAAAGAATGTGTAACATGAACATGAACAAGGTGCATTCCACTCGCCCTTATAGTTCCCTGCCAAGTATACTACACAGCTTTGGACTTTATAAAGGGAGCTCTCACGCTATAGGCTGTGAAAACATTCCATTCTAAGGGGACCTGAGACTGCACAGGGATTAGTGAATAATAGTTGTTCCCAGTGTGGGATGCTGATGTGAAGGTTGACCACCAGTGCACGCTTTGTTAAGATTACTGGAGAGAAGCAAATCAAACAGGAATATGTCAGACTTATGTGTACTGGTGCTTATGTGTACCCATCAACAATGTGGTAGGACCCTGTCCAGAAAAGGTGCCAAACTAGCTGGAAAAACGAATTCTGCTCGTTACCCACGTTAGTTACCCTGGCATACATGCTAGCTGTTCAACCAGAGAGTCATTTAATGTGCAGAATATGGAGTCTCCGTTACAGCTCAGTCTAGCCACCGTCTAACTCGGCTATCGAGGGAAGCAGAAAAACGCTGCCTGCACGATGTCTTGTATGTGGTGGCATTGCAGGGCATTCCAAACGTAGGGGTTTATTTCACCTACTGTTGCCTTGACCCATATTACATGAGTAGGAAATACAAGGGCTTTGCTAAAGGATCCTGTGGAAATTAATGCAGGTCTAATGTCTGTGTGTTTCAGTACAGTGTGTGTGTATGCATGCATGTATGTGTGTGTTTGTGTGTGCGTGCATGTTCACGCATGCGTCCATGGGTGTGTGAATTTTGTGTGTTTATGCATACGTATGTGTGTGCATGTGCGTTTGCATGTGTGTGGGCAGCATACGGAGGAGTGTGATGGTGTTTTAGCAGAGCTGAAGGAGAACCAGAGTTCTCTGACCGTGAGTCTGAAAGAGAAAGAGCTGGTGATGCGTGACCTCCACAACACAATCAGCACCCTCACCAGTGACCTCAGCAACCTCCAGGACACAAGAGAGAGAGTAAGTGCCCATACACAAACACACACACACACACACACACACACACACACACACACACACATACACACACACACACACATAAACACAGCCACAAACTTGGTTGACTGCTCTATCTCTCTGAGTGTTCTGCTTTTTTTCTGGTGGAATGATCAGTTATTCTAAGCTATGTCTTCTGCCATCATCTTCTCTAGAACCTAGCTGTGTGTTCTCTGTTCTCTATTCTAGAACCTAACTGTGTGTTCTCTGTTCTAAAACCTAGCTACATGTTCTCTGTTCTAGAACCTAGCCGTGTGTTCTCTATTCTCTGTTCTAGAACCTGACTATGTTTCTTGTTCTCTTTTTCCTTCTAGAGCTTGGCTCTGTTCTTTGTTGTTATCAGCATTAGAACCTCAATACTTGTTCTGCTGTCTTCTGCTCTTGAAGTTACCCTGCTGCTCTCCAGTACAGAGGTCCTGACCATGCGTTCTACTGTTCTAGAACCTGGCTCAGCTGCTGGCTCTGCAGGCCAGGGCAAAGCAGCTGCAGGCAGTAAAGGAGGGTCGTTACATCACCGTGGCAACGGGACAGCCTGCACTGGAGGTGTCCATGCAGAGACAGCAAGAGCGTTTGCATGCGGTCAGAAACTCATCACAGTTCACTCTAGAGCACAACACATTCTAGAAGAGCAGGCACTCGGGAACACCTCACATCTAACACAAGATACAAAGACATCCTAGAACAAGGAACTGTTGCACTGAACTATGCAGAAGAAGTTCTTCTATGCAGAAAAACAGAAAGCAATTTTCTGTTCATGCTGTTGTGCAAGATTCTTTGGCTAGCTTTCTATAGCTATGACGTCTGTGCATGGGTGTGTGTGTGTGTGTGTGTGTGTGTGTGTGTGTGTGATGTGCCCACAGGTCAGTGGCGTTCTGGAGCGTGTGCGGCAGGACTTCCCGCATCATCCCACCCTGCGCAGGATCACTCTCCTCCTGTCTGCACACACACCCACACACACAGGGCCCAAGAGAGCTTAACGCTCTACAGATGTTTCAAATATTTCATACACGCCCTCTGGAAACGTCCACATGGTTATCTGTCATTGTTTAGGCCTTGACTTCCAACCTTAATGTAACAGGCCTGATCCAGTTAATCAAGCTTTTGGGTGTCATTTGATGGCCAAGTGTGTTGACTGCACGGTAGATCTGTAGTATTGGAGATGTGCAGTGTTCAGACTTCACTAGTGGAGTCAGGAGCCTGTATCTACACACACCTGTAGGTCTGCTGTACACACATCTGTATGTCTGCTGTACACACACCTGTAGGTCTGTTCGACACACACCTGTATGTCTGCTGTACACACATATGTATGTCTGCTATACACACACCTGTATGTCTGCTCTAGACACCAGTAGGTCTGCTGTACACACATCTGTAGGTCTGCTGTACACACACCTCTATGTCTGCTGTACAGACACCTGTATGTCTGCTCTAGACACCAGTAGGTCTGCTGTACACACATCTGTAGGTCTGCTCTACACACACCTCTATGTCTGCTGTACACACATCTGTATGTCTGCTCTACACACACCTGTCTGCTCTACACACACCTGTATGTATGCTGTACACACATGTGTATGTCTGCTGTACATACACCTCTATGTCTGCTCTACACACACCTGTAAGTCTGCTCTACACACACACCTGTATGTATGCTGTACACATATGTGTATGTCTGCTGTACATACACCTCTATGTCTGCTGTACACACACCTGTAAGTCTGCTCTACACACACCTGTAGGTCTGCTGTACACACATCTGTTCATCCACAGTTCATACCAAGGCACCCAGTGTGCATCCAGGAAAAATTGTTATCGTGTTCAGCACTGCAGCACTGGACAAAGGACAGACTTTTGATATAGTACCTGATGGGGCAGGCACTACATAAAACCCCAACAACTGAACAGTAAAGGCGATTTCTGAACCATTCTCTGTGGTGACTTGTATTATTGTTATCTGAACACAGCCCATTAGAGCAGGAGTGTGAGATGGCTCGTGCATATGACCAAATCGCTCAGTGTCATCGGCTGTAAATAGGGAGGAATGGAATGTGATGCTCTTTGTGTAACATCGGAGTGACACCTTGAGCTATTAGCATAATCCTGTTTCAACACATTTCATCATTGTGTCACCAGGAAATGTGAAGTCAACATGGTCTGATTCAGCATCAATAAATCATAATATTTTTCTTACAGTAATTATTCAGTCCTCCTCCAAGGTGCTTCACCCTTTTGACAGCTAATGGGAGTTTTTGTTCTAAAGACGCAAGTGTTACCTTTGAACTGTAATGAACTTTGGGTGACATTTGCATTAATCATAAATTGTTCTCCAGGAAGAATGAAATCCTCTGTAAAGATTGCCAAAAATGACTATTACAAAATTTGTTTAATGGTTTCACCTTACAGTGAAAATACAAGGAATCTAACAGTAAAATGTGTCACCTTTTGTCTCCTTGGCATAACATTGCATATAGAGCTGAAGGAGGGTGGCAAACATATTCCCTGTGAATATGGGATACATATGAAGTCTTTACAGAATCATTCGTCCTCTGTGGACTGTCCTCTTGTGAGGATCAGTGTTCGGGGTGGACAGATTCCTCATTTCTGTGAGGATTTGGAGGTATTTGCTTTGTATACGTGTTCTCGTTGGAAGACACAACTATGACCCAGCCAGATGCTGACACCCTGCATCTAGGGTCTTTGCAAGACAACCAGCTACACTTCACAGGTCCATGACTACACTACACTCGCCACTACACTCCAGCTATTTGAAACGTCTTGGTTATTTTCCAGTTAGCAGTGATGAATATGAACAAAGTGTCAAAGGTGCAGAAACATGCATGCTTGTATCACATCTCACCTCTCATAATTCCCTCTTCACTTGTCTCTCTTCACTGGTCTCTCGGCAAAAACCACAAACATATATTTAGAGTTTGGCCTCTGGGGTTGTCACTCGCAACAAACATCCAGATCGTATCAACCCGTTAACGTCCTTGACGCTGGCAGTCCATGTCTTCCCCATGTCTCCTGACACACTCAGGTCTTCCTCGTGTTCCTTACACTACAGTCTCCTCTGGGGGCAGCAAGTCTGGGAAGTCGCTGTGTAAATAAAGTGTGTTGTTATTGTTTATTATGATTTTTATGGGCACTGACTGATTTACAAAATGTCAATGACCTTTTTTCTCATCCCATTTGGGTGAGTATCATCTCCAGTATTCTGCACGTTTTCATATTTCTACCCCAGTAAGGCGTCATGGATACAAAAAAAATAAATAAAAAGAAGAAGAAGAATCTGAGTATTGTAATATGTGTAAAATGTGTTTTTGAAAAAAAATATATGATTCTTTTCATTCAATTCAATACATTAGGCCTACTGAAAGATTTGATTGATCTCATATAATACTGGAGGATGCCTTCATGGTTAGAACTGTGTTTACCTGTCGCTCTCGGAATGCAGCTG
The DNA here is from genome assembly GCF_041902795.1 of Electrophorus electricus. Lineage (NCBI taxonomy): Eukaryota > Metazoa > Chordata > Actinopteri > Gymnotiformes > Gymnotidae > Electrophorus > Electrophorus electricus. Next base: position 22,257,882 of record NC_137499.1, read on the forward strand.
CAGGCACAGGTGTTATTAATTCGAGTAAATATACGGGATCAGTCACTTTATCGTTGGTTTATCGTTTGGAAAAATCTTGTAAACTGTCACCTTCCTCCGCCGCGTGTTTGCTTGCGGCGCGTGCCACCGCGACGTGCGTAGGTTCTTGCACGCGGTGTCCTTCGCGGCATTCTTCCTGCAATATCAGCCGCTTTTTTCATTTCCTGCGGCCTGCGGGACTATGACCCCGCGCTGTGGCTCTGTTTGGTTTGCTGTGTTGAGATAACTCATTAATAAACCTCCACAGAACACAAACACTGGGGACGTGGGTCTGCGTGCGGCGTGTCCTGTGCGTGGTTTGCTGTGTAAATACAGTCTCTGTTAATGGTTGTTAGTGGTTGTTACTGGTTTGTTACTGGTTGTTAGTGTTATTGGTTGTTGGTGTTGTTACGGTTGCTACTGGTTAATGCGGTAAACAACACCGGTGTAATGAGACACGCTGAGAAAGCCGATTGTCCCTGAGCCCTATTCACACGCTGGATGGGTTTTTTGAGAGAAAAAAACCCCAAAAAACACAAAAACCACACATTGAGCGTGAGAGAGAGGGGCGGAGACAGCGATAAGTGTGTGCGACCGCGGCGTCGAGGAAACGGCGCTCCCGGTCTTACAGGTTTTCTCACGCACTGTGGGCGTGGAAGAGACGCAGGCGGAGGCTGCTCAGTCTAAACTCGCCTCACTGCCTTTAAACTCGTCTCACTGCCCTTCAGATCTGCCATCTCTTCTGTTGTCTTTTTCTTTTTTTGGCTCCTCCGTGTCAGTATGGCGGAGGGTGTCGTGGGGACCCTGGACCTTAAGGACATGGGCGAAGAGGAGCTGTGGGATCTGATTAACGATAACCGCCACGCGATCTCCCTGGGAGTGCGCGCGGACATATTGATCCCGTACCTGCGCCAGGCGCGTGTGCTCACGGACCTGGACGAGGACGAGATACTCACGTGCCTGAAGTTCACGAACCGCTGCATGAGGACGAGTGAGTCCGCCGGCACGCACATGATACAGCCTGGAAGTGTAATGAGTAGTCTGTTATTATTTGTTAAAGGGCTCGTGGGTTCACACTGGAAGGTGTGGATGTTAAGAACGGATAATAACTTTGAATTGGAAAGAACGGCAGCGTTGTCTTGAAATGGAGGAGGTAAACTGTTTTCAAAAGGCCTCCCTTAAAAATCCCGCTCACTGTTTAAATGGTGAAAATCGCTCTGAGCGTTGGAGATTTTCATGCGTGATACTGTAAGTGGGGACGTGATCTTGTGGTCGTGAAGACTGTTTAGTGTATATGGCGATTTTGTGGAGTTTACGTATTAAGTTTCAGTAGTTCACGAGGAAGGAATTAATTGACTGAAGATGTTGATATGGTCACTGAAATGTTGATATGGACAAGTTCAAAAACTTGATCTTGATTTGCTCGGTATGCCCTCAGGTAAAGGCTGGAATAGTTGGTGAATGATGTATCTGTGGAAGCGCAGGTTGGTGTGCCTAGAGTGTAATGTTCACCATGTTAGCCCTGTTGGTTTTGCAGGCCACATGCTGGATCTGCTCCGTATCCAGGGCCGGAATGGAGCTGTAGCTCTGCTGGACAGTCTGATGATCCACTACCCGTGCCTGTACACACAGGTGACCGGCCGGAAGCCCAGCACGGAGCCGTCTGGATTCAGCGGTGAGGCAGTGCCTATTGCCGACATTACACTGATGGAGTTTTAGCTAAGACCAAACACATTAAAAACACTCTCTCCCTCTCTCTCGCCTTCTCTACCTCGTTGTCTCACTCCCCCTCTCTCTCTGTTTCTCTCTCTCTCTCTCTCTCTGTCTGTCTGTCTGTCTCTCTCGTGCTCTCTCTCTATCCCCTCTCTCTTTCTTTCTCTCAACCCCCCCCCCCCCCCCCCCGGGCAGGCCTGATAAAGTACTCAGAGTTAACCGAGTATTTGGTGCGTGCTGTGACGAGCATGCAGAAGGAGCTGCAGGAGGCCCGCGAGGAGGCGGTGCTTCAGCGCTCGCGCTGCTGCAGCCTGGAGGGCACGCTGTCGCAGGCGCTACAGCAGGGCCAGGAGCAGACGCAGCTGCAGGCTGAACACACGCGGCTGCGCAACCATTTTGCAGGTGCTCGTGCAAGGCTGAGTCTCACGCAGAGCTGGATCTCACGTGGGGCAGTTTCATATAGGATAGGGTCTCATGCCATGCTGGGTCTTGTCATGCGATATCTTGGAGGAAACACACGAGATGCATTTTTCATCTTCACATGATGCTGAGACTACCTTTCAGGACTACACACACACATACATACACACACGCACACACACAGGCTTTTCTGAACTCACATTATCTAAATTACACCCTTGCTGTGGATTCTGGTGCTGAAAATATATATTTTAATCCAGGGCTTTGTGTGCACAGAAAACAGTACGATTGTGTGTGCACGTGTGTGTCAGTGTAAGTACGTTTTTAGAGTGGTAGCAGAATATGTGTGCTCAGTATGCGTGTGTGTAAGATATATTATGGGTTGGTTGATTTTGTTTTAAATAGTACAATGGTGCGTGTGTGTTTAGCAATGCACAGAGACCTACTGCAGCTGAAGGATGAGAAGTGTGATCTCTATGTGAGATACGCTGCAGCAGTAGAGGAGAAGGCTACTGAGAACATCCGCTGCAGAGACCTGAACCTGCAGGTGAGTGTGAGTGTGTGTGTGCTGTATGTGATGTGGTGAATTGTACCTGCTCTGGGTGGATCCCCTTCGCCTCCATTTTGGCTCTTTCTGTTCGGCGTCGTGCGGCACCTGGGGGACACTTATCTGCTACGAGCGCGAGCACCATTCCTCCATTCGGGTGCTTCCTCAATAAGCGTTATACAGTCAGTCAGCACGCCATTCTTATCATTATTGGCCCCATACCGGCCTGCACTGTAAGGAAATGAATAAAATCAATAGAAGCAGGCGCCCACTGTGTAGGAGCTCGTGACTAATACGCTGCCTTATTATGGCCTCTGTCGAGATTAACTTGGTGCACTGTTTAAAAAAAAAAAAAAAAACTTTAAAAACATGAGTAGCTGAGCTGCTTTAAAAAATAGTTCACTGAAATTTGAGTAAGAAGGTTAATTATTAATAATTCAGCTAACTAAAAATGTTAAGGCACCCAGGGTATGCAAGTTAAAACAGTAATCCTTTTTTCACCAGAAGCATGCAATTTTGCTAATAATTGATAGAAATGTCTTTATTTTTATTGATTAACACCCCCCACCCCGCGGTTAGAGGCGTAGCGAAGCTTGTGTTTAACTTTAGAAAGCAGAGAACAGGATTGAAGGTGTTTGGTGACATCACCCTGGGGCCCTGCGCGTTTTGTAGTTAAAACACAGGTGAGAGTCTCTAGGTGCACTATTTTTTCCATGCTGTTCTCTCTCTCTCCCCTCAGCAATAATGTTGTAGAAAAATGTTATGATATTAGCGTATGTGCCAAGTGTCTGGCCATACACTGGTATTTTTATTACTGAATGTTTTTCTGTGTGTGTGTGGGTCATAAAAAGGTGATTGTTTACTCACGCAATTGTTTACTTAATTACTGAAAGCATTTATTCCTTTAGCAAAAGTCTCTCTCTCTCTCTCTCTCTCTCTCTCTCCCTGTGTCTATCTCTCCCTGTCTGTCTGTCTGTCTGTCTGTCTGTCTCAGGTGTACCAGTTGCAGTGTGAGCTGCAGAAAGCTCAGTCAGAGACAGAGTTCCAGAGGCAGTGCTCTCTAAAAAGCGTCTCCCCCAGCGAGACCCAGCGTCTGCGGAATGAGATCAACGCCCTGCGCAGGCAGCTGCTGGAGGCCGAGAAGATCTCACCGGTGAGAGACATCACACTTGGTAGAAAATCACACTGGACAGGAATGAATCACACTGGACAGGAATGAATCACACTCGTTGAGAATAAATCACACTGGTGAGGAATAAATAATGCTGGTTAGTAAATCACACCAGTCAGAAAAGTCTCCTTGGTGACAGCCATACCAATGGGAACATTAAAGCACACTGATGAGAGAATCTCAATTCAATTTCAAGTTCATTTCAAAGCGTACAGAGTTACATCGCTACTGGCAGCAAAGAGTTAAAAATACTGGACAGGAAATCACAATCACACTCATTCTCAACAGTAAGGATGTCAACACGTTCATCATATCAGATGAAGAATGGCTTGTGTGTGTGTGTGTGTGTGTGTGTGTGTGTGTGTGTGTGTGTGTGTGTGTCTCAGGCATGTCAGGATATCCTAGCCCAGGACCTGAAGGAGGCACGAGACCGACGGTCAGAGCTTGCTGAGCAGCTGAGGGGACTGTATGAGGAGAATGAGGCCCTCACGCGCCAGAGAGACGAGGTCACACACACACACACAAACTCTCACTGTATACACACACAGGCCACCTCCTCTGTCAAGTGTGAAAGTTTAAGGATGTGAAATGTTAAAGAAATTGTTCTTTAGCTGTTACTTTTCATTTATTCAGTATATGTTAACATGCAGTCTGTTCAAGCCAGTATGCTAGTCTTTGCATGAATAATGATGTTCTGTTACTCTCTCTCTAGCTTTTGGAGGAGAAGGCGTGTCTGGCACTCCAGGTGCAGAAGCTCTCCCTGGACTGTGAGATGTATCAGCAGAAGAGCACTGTGTTCCAGAGCCAGCTGAGCGACCTGCAGACCGAGCGTGACCGGGTCAGTCCCGCCTCGGGCCCCCGAGCCTGCCATGTGAGACCCAGCGCTGCGAGCGGTCCGTGTTTCGACACAAACAAACCTGGACCAAGATCAACCAGCCACGCACTCGTCTTTCCTATTGTTTGTTTGTTTTTACGCTTTTTTGTTTACGGGAAGTTCACCTGCCTATTTTTGGCCCCTCTTCTTCTTCCTGCTGCTGCGGGACAGGTGGCCTACAGCGCGACCGCTCCTTTCACTTCCTCATTCTTCGCTGTCTGTGTTGACTCAAGAGTGGAGTAGCCCCGAGCCCAGCGGTCACCGTGGCATCCGCTTGCTCCGTGTCCTTAACACCGCCGAACGTGACTCTGTAATTCCAGTGTAATTCCGAGCTGGTGATTTTGATCAGCGACGGTTCGACGAGGTTCCAAGTAGGGACGTAACGAGACAAACGTGAGTGTAACGTGCACGATGGCAGCAGCATAAATGTTTGCCGGGGAGACCTGGGTTGAAATCCCAGTAGTGCTATGTGCAGCCTCAGTTGACTGTTTTCTCCTTCTTTTGGATGGAGGAATAATGAGAGATGCCTTTTCCTCCTTAAGGCTATTTTTAGAGTGAACAGATCAGCCAGAGTAATATGTTAGTGTTTCCCCAGGCGTGACATTGGGGCCACTGGTGTGAAGCATGTGAAACTAGTTTCAGTGGAGGATTCAGTACGTCTGACACAGGGCTTCACCTGCAGTGGAAAACACCACCATAAATCTTGATGACAGAACCCGGCCAAGAAGGAGAGAACTTTTTGCTGATGAAATCCCTGACATCTGCACAAAGACAGCTGTCACTCACCCAGATCACATTCCACAAATAACTTTGATGGCTTGAAAAAACAGATGAAACTTAAAATGTTCTCTCTGGAGGTGTCTCTTTTTAATACGAAAAAACAAACAAACAAAGGACTGGGTTTTCTGTGATTACTCGGAAGCACTGTGTGTTGTGTGCGTGCGCGCATGTAACGGGCGTCCGTGTGTGTTGGCAGGCCTACCTGGCCCGTGACGAAGCGCAGGCCCAGATAGCATGCAGCTTGGCAGAGAAGGACACGCTAAGGGGCCAGCTGGTAGAGCTGCAGGAAAAGGTGTTCACCCTCAAAGCCCTGAACACCCACACACCGCCCAACAGCTCCACGGTGAGTGGCCTCCATCCAACTCGTCCTCTGCACCCCATATTCCCTATGCATTCAATTTTTATGCATAATCGTTCAATATGCATAATTATTCATTATATATTCATTTATTCATTTGTTTATTCAAAAACAAAACAAAACTCGGTGACCATTTCCACTCCTACATGAGGCTGTTAAAACGTTTCTCGTCGGTCCTAAGTGGAGAATATCGGACCGGTATATCAGAGAAATGATGCATCGGTGGGCCTTCTGACTGCGCCGTCTGTTCTGTGTGCAGGAAAGGCAGTTTAGCTGGCAGAGCAGCATGGGGTCTAGCAGTGAAGGCACGCCCTCCACCCCACCAGGCCGGCCCAAGCTGCGACGCCTGAACGCCCTCCCCCCTGGTGCCTCCTTCGAGTCTGCAAAGGTATGTCTTATGAAGGCTGTATGAACATGGCATAGGAGGACATCCCTACATTCGCTTCATGAGTATGGTATTACCCAGCACTGCCCACACAAAGGCTGTTTGTGGGTTTATATCATATTGCTGTGTGACTGACAGATAGTATAAGGGTGTGTGTGTGTGTGTGTGTGTGTGTGTGTGTGTACTGTCCTACAGCAATGCAGTGAAGATGGTTTCAGCAGTGTACGGTCCAGTATGGTGGAGCCTCCATGTTCAGAGTCACTGCGCAGGAGAGAGATCGACCCACAGTTTGATGACCACAGGTGAGGCCAACACCGGTATACCTCACCACACATTTACACCTGAACAGGTGAGCTTATGACCTGTTATAAATGAAAAGGAGATCTGTTCACCCAGATTACAGGCATCCTGAATTACATGACTCGCAAAAAGACAGGCCGCCATCCTCGATCTCATGCCACACCTTGCATAACTACAGCTTTTAGGACCTGCGGGGTCTTGGACATGTACTGCGGTGTGCTGCAGGACCCCTGAGCACCTTAGTGCTTAACCTCGTTGCCCAGCAACCAGCCTAGTAAAGGAGCAGGCAACGGCACGTTCCGTCTGCGTCACCGAGGAGGGCGGTGTTCCCATGCAAAAGTCTCGGACGTTTCCAAACTGAGCAAGGTGTCCTGCAGGTAGATTAATGATTAGGGTTCCAAGGCTGTACCGCGCTCGGTGTTTAAACTGCTCGTTTCAGCGTTACCCTGTAGGTAATAATGTTGCACGTTCGAAATACGGAATTAGGAAACCTCTGAAGCGGATGTACCGCTCTTAACGGTGCCCGGTTCGTGTGGTAGTGGTAAGTACGACCGTGCAATGCACTGGTCTTCTTCAGCTTCTGAGACCCTGTCAGGATGTTTGCAGGAAGTAGGTTATGAAAGCATGTACTGATCACCTTTGTGAGGTGATTATATAGGGCAGTTTTCATTCTGTAGGAGTTCATGACCTCTCGATGCAGGCAGTAGAAATAGGTTTTTCATAAAAAATAAAAAACCAATGCCTAATTAATCTATTACAGTTTAATAGATCATAGACATGTTTCAGTTAATTTGCTTATTATTTACTAAAACTGCAAAATCAAACTTAATCAAATAAACATCCAAATAGATTTAGAAAATGAAATACTTATATTTTCTTAAATTTATATCTACTGACCATGCAGAAACCTGCTGAAATACACTTTTGGTAGTTGCAAAAACAATTAGCATATAACATTTTGTATATTTTCCATTTTGTAAGTTCCTCAAAGGTGTGTATTTAAATAATTATACAGAACCTCCTACAAACTCATTAAATCATTAATGATGGAGGAAAGAGCAAGAAGACAGCTAGTGAGTTGGTGTGGTGTAAAGAAGCACAGAGGCATTGTGGTCATTTTAATAAGCTCAAGATAGCAAGCAGCCTGAATGAAGAGAGACACCGTCTTATTTCTCCAGCAGTCAGGAGCCCACAGATGACTCATCCTTCTGTCTGCTGGATCTGGAGAGTGATTTTGTTTTTGTGCCTCAAGGTAAATACACACACATACACACACAGCTCATTTCTGCATTCCTCAGTGCCACATTGCCCCACTGTTTATGACCCAGCAAATGTTATGATTTGTTTGTTTTTTTTTTGCTTGTGTTCAGTGTGCGCGCGGAGCGTGTGTGTTGATTTAAAGGAAACTTTGCTATGAGTGGCTGGTGAACAGAACTATTCAGTGTTTTAGCTTTACATTAACATTTGCACTTAAGGCCAATGTGACATTAGCCATCAACCAGGTTCAAACCCACGACCTTTGCGCCGTGACCTCTGACCCACAGCTGCTGGCGCCCACATGCTAATGGGAACTATTTTAATTCATTTTAGAGGAGGAGGCGAAACCGCCTGTGTCTTCCCCCTCTCTGCGCTCCAGGTGCACCGCAGAACTCAACGGGTAAGTGAACACTTGCAGACATAAACCAACAACCAGACGCTTGTGATCCACACTAGAGTGCGTTTTTTTTTTCTTTTTTTTCTTCCCGCCCCCCATGAAAAGAGGTAAAAAAATAACAATAGCGTTTTTTTTTTTCTAAATTCAAAACTTGGCATTTATGGCATTTATCTGTGTGTGGCATAGACAATGTAGGCTAAAGTATTTATCAGATCTTCTTTTCTACTCTCCCCTGTCCTGCCTTTTCCTTCTGTCTTCTCGTCTCGCCTCGTCTCATCGCCTCTCTCAGTGTCTTGCGAACCTCTGCTCCTCCTTTCCTGGTGCGCACCCGTCCCCAGGCTCTGCGGATCATGGGCCGAGCACTGACATTTTCCTTCCAGGCAGAGGCGCTCTTGAGCCAGCTGCAGGTGATCGGCGGCAACAAGACGGGTGTGTTTGTGCACCAGGTCACTGAGGGGTCAGCCGCCAGCGTTGCTGGTATCAGTCCAGGTGCTCAGATCTTGGAGGTACTACGCACCTGCACGCATGTGTGTCTACATCTTTTAACAATCCAGCGCTCAGCTATCAAACTGGCTGACTGTCTAATAATTTTATAATTCTTTGTGAGACCTGGAGTTCTAGTTTTAAATTTGTTAATTCTGACCTGGAAACATACCCCTAAAATTTCCCTGGAATGGGGATATAAACCCAAAGGCAGGGTAGGAGTAGAACGGTATCTACCACGCGCTTACTACGAATGCCCCCTTACTACATCCTACATGTTTACAGCCTTGCAGCGCTGTAAGATGGTGACGTTTTCTCGTCCTTCTGTCCAACTGAGCTTTCATCTCCCTCCCTGTCTGCTCGGTTCTGACTTTCCAGGTGAAGTGTGAGCTGGATCAGCGAGCCTTGCGGATGGTTCTGGAAGATTCCACCATGGAGGAGGCTCTCTGGGCCCTGGCTCAGGTGAGGGGACCCTGCAGCCTCTCGGTCCGACCCAAACAGGACGGTAAGCGCAAGTGCACGTATGCAAGCGCGCATATGCACATGAACACACACTCCACCACATGGGTGTTCACACAGATCAGAAATCTCAGCACATTAAAATTAATTCAGTTTTAAACTGGTCTTCTACATACACTGTGTAGTTTCACCATGACCTTTAGACACATGAAATTTCTCTGCACATTTAGATGCATGAAAACCTCGCTCTTAATGCGCACACACACACACACACACACACACACACACACACACACACACACCGATATACTGTCGTTTCAATATGAGTCATAAGTGTACATAGCAAGTTTTAATAATGCTTTAATAATATTTCTCTGGACATTTAGACACACTCCCTCATAAGGTGCGCATGCACACACACACACACAGTGCCTTTCAGTGATTTTGCTTCTTTTTGCTATTGTTTGCTATTCTTTTTGCTATAACTATAACTGTTATTTAAGCCACTGGTGTAATTTGCACGTTTCCCGTGATTTCCAGCGAGACTGGGTCGACAGGTATATCTGCATCTCTGCAAACGTGTCATCTCACGCGATGCACCTATTGTCTTCATTCCACTCTGTACCTGACTTTGTTATGCTCTGACGCACGCAATGCGGCCCATAAATGGCTCGCTAATTAGCTGAGAGTACAACTGAGGGTGGCCTCCCAGGGATGAAGCATGACGCTTAAGTGAATCAGTTGCTCATTTATGCAGCGCTTTCTGCCCTGACACAAAGTGGCTTTGCTGGAAACTGGAGGCAGAGCTGATAAAACAGTGGGCGTGGCAAATCCGAACCACCTGTAACTCAAGGGCATTCGGATGCCTGTGTTCTAATAGCACAAATCAACTACATCTGCAGCATTTAGCTGACCCTTTTATCCAAAGCAATTTACAATTATGACTTAACACAACTTGAGTAATTGAGGCTTAAGGGTCTTGCTAAGGGGCCCAACAGTGGCAACAAATCACAAGATCCAGGAGTGGATTTTGGATCTGGAGTCCAGATTAAAACACCCTTTTTTTACACCTTTAATGAGCAGTTAAGGTGGCATAAGGAAAAAAAGAGTAGCACTGGACACTTGTATAAACTTAAGGTCAGAGGTTTATGTGACCTGGATTAAGCGCAGGCAGAACAAAGGAGAAGGTCCAGCGGATGGAACCATGGTCTAAGAGTACCAGCAAAAATGTTGCACGTGTTGATGATAATTTAAAGAATTTGACAACCTTGATCCTGGGCAGTGTAAAATACGTTTGTAATCAGCACTAATTAAATTCATAGATGTAGTTTTTAATGCAACAAATATCACTAAATTAGAGGAGACACTATCTTATAACAATCTTGATTAAACTAGTTTGAAAATTGAAGCTTCAGAACTGTGGCTCTCAGTGAAGCTGTGTTTTGAAAATGAACGTCCTGTTATTGACTTCCAGCTAAATTTTTATAAAATTATTTATTTTTATAAAATTATTTATTATATAAAAATAAAATAAATATGGTGCATATAAATCAAAGAAACGGTTCAGCATTTTGTGAGATCGGATTTAACAGGGCATGTTCCTGTCAAAAACGCTAGTGTGCCTAGTGGCCAGTGGGAGGTCAAAGGGCAAGTATGGAAGGGCTGGTTCTGATGTCCTTTTTCCCGCTGTTATCGCTTGTTTGTGCAGCGCCAGTGATTAGCTGTGATGATGACTCATAACGTTTCGCCCTGTCCCTCAGCCTACGAGAGTCTTCTGCAGCAGCTGAAGAGAGGTGATGTCCAATCGGGAGACTCTTTCTATGTACGCGTCAATGTGTCATTGCCCGGGGGCGTGGCTGGGGCCCTATCCGTCACCTGTAACGACATTCTGCATGTGACGAACACTCACCATGGAAACGACGGCTCCTGGTGGGCCAGTCAGGTCCACAGCTGTCAGCTGATGGATCTGAAGAGCGGGACCCTGCCTAATTATTACAGGTATGCAGACGGACATCTTGGATCTGAAAATGGGATAGTGGCTGCCATGGATCTTTAGAATTGACCATAGCATAGCTGACCTATCCCAGTTTGACAATAACATTTTTTTCAAGATTAGAATCCGGGGCGGGGGGTGGATTTCAACAGATCATGTCAGTTGTTATAGAGAGCAGTAGCTCTTTAGCTGCAGTCTGAGAGCAGCAGAGGTCGCTATTTCAGCCACAAGCTTAAAAAAAACCAGAACAGCTTAATGGTTGCCTGACACTGGAGATACCTTCTTACCTTATTACTTCATCATGTACGTTCACAACCAAGCTACCGCCATGTCAAGACCACCATAAGATCAGTGGTAGGTTGGATTCGTTCTCCATGCTGTAGCATATGGCAAACTCTTAATATTAGTTAAATTAGCCCTGAGACCACTGCACAGTTAAACGCACTGTTCTCAACACACTGGGGCTCTCCAGAGCTTCTCGTAATGTTCTGTTTTAGTGTAGTGATTTTCTGTGTTGATTATGGACAGCGCAGATGCTGTCACCTCAGTGCAGTCTTCGGTTTCACCTACTTCTTGCAGTGTGTCAGGCGGTGTTGCATCAGTTCAGTAAGGGTGTCTTCTGTTATGTTTTCTGTTGTGTTCATAGAGCACAGAGGCTGCTGATTAGAGCTATTGAAGACTTGTCCTACCAGCAGCGAACACACACAAAGGTAAAACGCTTCCTGTATCATCTCTTCCAGGTCATTGGGTGCAACTCGTGTAATGAGAGAAAAGGGGCTTGCAATGTGTTGTCAAAGGGAATTTTTTAAAAATACCATTTTGGCTGCATGTTTATTCCATTGAAGGCTGAAACAGAACTTTCGAACTAAAGTCAACGTTTGACATTGTGTCGTGTGGCACTTTGGACGTGGAAAGGATCCATGACTCTGGCTTGACCATAATACACTATAGCCCACCAAACCAGAAGAAGCTAAAATTGGTTTAAATCCAGTATGAGTATTGGCAGAAATGATCTACACTCATCTAGGTTTTAATATCCCTTTTGAAAATTCCAGTACAGGTTCGGAAAACTCTGAATGTAGACGTGTACGTTGGCATGAGGGTTAGCTTGAAAATGTGATTATTTAGCAACAGATGCAATGGAGCAGAATACCAGGATGGAACGCTGCTGATGGTGCTGGGCCTAATCTAGCTGTGGGCCAATCTGGCTGCAGCCCTCATGAAGCTGCACTGAGAGGGACCTGACAGTCAGGTGCAGTGATGAGACGATCACTTTAGAGGACTCCCACTGGAATGTCCCGTGTCTCAGCGTGCAGAGTTCCCCATTCAGACATCATCAGATGCACTCTGAAAAAGGGCCCTAAGAGTCGTGTTTCTTTTAACCTAGAGTAAATACATCTGTCATTGAACTGATTTAATTGTATGTGAACTGTAACTGTATCAGTGTCATCAATTATTTGACTGTAATTGAAATATGATTGATTAACATCTTTGATACAATAATGACTTTTTTTTAATACATGAAAACCCATGCTTGAACACACACACACACACACACACACACACACACACACACACACACACACACACACACACACATACATATATATATATATATATATATATATATATATATATATATATATATATATATATATATATATATATATATATATATAAAACATATTTCTGGGAGATAAGGCAGTGGAAACTACATGGATGTAAATAAACTAACCAAAACTGCAGCCTCCAGCCATCATCATAACAACCACAGGAGCCCCTCCATCTACAGACCTGTTAATGGCAACCTTGCCAATGAGTGAGTCATTAAAGACGTGCTGTTGTTGTCCCTGACGTCAGTGATCAGGAAACAAACAGCGTTGGCCCAGACTTTGGACAGAAACTGATAACGTAATGAAATCCCCCAGCATAAACCTCAGAGCCTACGCCATCTGTTGTTAACCTGCCAGCCTGAACCTGGAGAGAGTCGGAGAGGAGTCCTACATAGCGTTTGAAGACATGAACAGATAAACATTTACACAACTGTGTAACATTAAACTGGTATATGATTACTGGTGCCTAATGAGAAAAAAATGTTAGGATGCATTGCCAGGAGCTTTCTTTAAAGTTTGTGTTTTAAATATTTTTATTGCTCTGTGTGTGTGTCTGTGTGTGTGTCTGTGTGTGTGTCTGTGGGTGTGTGAGTGTAGGAGCGGTCGCAGGGGAAACAGAAAGCAGTGCGGATCGTTAGCACGGGGCGGCAGGGAAGGAACCCGCTGTGGGTTAGTGTGGAGGAAGACAGTAACAGCCAGGATGCCAAACCCAATGGTTAGAGAGAAATATACCCACTCACTGCTACAGCCTAAAACCCTATGCACTACTGCCCTAAAACCCTATGCACTACTGCCCTAAAACCCTATACACTACTGCCCTAAAATCCTATACACTACTGCCCCCAACTCTGTACACCATTAACCCCAAGCCACACAATACTAACCCCTAACCATACACTGCTTCCCCCATCCATAATCTATTGCCCCCAAGCCACACACAACTACCCTCGCCCATTCGCCTACTGCCCTCACCCATACTTTACATCCTTCAACTCATACCCTACTGCCCCAGTCCAATAGAACACTACACTCAAGCCATAATCTGCTGCCCCAACCCATTTGGCTTGTTTTTACCCACAGACAATGGCCACGCCCCCAGGAGCTGTGTGATCCTGATGCCCTACACACTGGTGACCCCGCACTACCCACCCGTCTGCCGCCCAGTCCTCCTGCTTCCCACAATCCTCGGCCGCGTCCTGCATAGTCGACTGGCAGGCCAGGAAGGCTACCAGCTGTGTGAGCCAGGTACAGCACACCTCCGTAAACAGAGTAACCCAACACTAGGGCTTAACAGAGGAGATTTAATTATACGTTTTGAGGAGAAGTTGTAAAACAGAGATGTTGTTTAATATTGATATTTCAACTACAATGAAACACCTTTGAAAAGCTCTTTGTTGACCAATCAGCCTCCACTGCGCCGTTCGCATTCGTTGGGGTGGGAAGGAACGTAGTGCTCTGTGGCTCCTTTAGCGTGTGTGAGGGCCGCAGGCCTGACTCCTCTGTGCTTCTTTGTGTCTCTCCCTGGTGCTGTTCCTTGTCAGAGACCTTGAGTGTCACCGAACATGTGGTCCAGATGCAGAAGGGTGAGGTTCTGGAGGAGTGTGACTCAAGCAGACACTGCTGTTACACCGTGCACGGCGTGGAGAAGATCATGAAACGAGTATGTCACTCTCATCTTAGGCTCAGTGTAGGCTCAAATAGGCAGAAGATAGATAGATAGATCGATCGATCAATCGATCGATCTGACACTCAGTGTGTGTAATGTGCATGTGTGTTGCAGGGGACACACTGTGTGCTGCCGTTGGGTTTGGACTCCGTGCGACGCCTGCACCGTGCAGAGATCTTCCCGATCATCATCTTTGTGGCATCTACGGAACGCAGTGCTCGCAAATTCAAGTAGGCCCCCTCCCCTTCCCCCAATCAGAGCCCACCCAGAAACCTGCTGTTGCCAAACTTTGCGATAACAAGAGTCCCTACACTCCATGTGGTCCTTAAAACACATAAGCAAAGTTGGGGAAAGTTCTCCAAATGTGTGGTTTCTAGTTCCTCTCTACTTACGAGTCATTCATTTCAAGCGTAACATCAGAAACATATCGTTTTTGTCATTCTGTGCTGCTTGACCCACAGACACAAGCTTCGTCAGAGCTGCCTGACAGAGGCGCAGCTCCTGGAGTGTTCCCGGAGCGAGGAACCCCTGCTAGACAAGCTTCCCTGCCTCTATCGCACTATTCCTCCAGACACCTGGAGTGACAGCGCCACACTAGTGGACACTATAAAGCACGTAGTCCAGGAGGAACAAAGGAAGATAGTTTGGGTGGAGCCAGATCTCTGGTGAGAGTTGGAGGTGGGCGCTTGTTGCCGAAATGTAAGGATGAAGTCACAGTCAAAAACAGGTTTTTTAAAAAAAAACAACAACTGTTGAATCTTTCATTCACATGGTGATTTCAGTTGTGTTATGTATCATTTGCTTAGTTCATAACTAACCCAGTTGTTTATTATTTGCATAATTTGTTAATAATTATCAAAATAATAACTTGTTCGCCCAGTCACGTTTGGAACAGCTCTAACATTGGCAGGTCTATCTCGGTTTCGCTCATCTTTCTGCGTGACATACACTCTGATCTCATAAATCTTTAAAAGTCACATAAATGTTTGAAAGATGGTTATTAGAATTATGGAATTATTATTGTAGACCGTTATTTAGAATTTGTATTTATTGTTGTCTCATGCAGTGTGTTATTGTACAAAAAAATGTCACAAAAAATATTAGTTATATGCATTATTTGCATAAAATAACCTGAAAATATTTAGGAATTACTTTTTAATTTAATTTTTACACATATGTGTAGTAGATTTACATATATGACAAGAAATTGCCTGAAGCAAAAATACAGAGGCAGGACTCAAGTTGCTACACACTGAGGTTGAAAACTGGATGTTTACTGATTAATGGTGACACTAACTAGCTTCTCACAGCTCATCTAGCTGGACCCGCACTTTTCTTCACATTACTACGCAATGCCAAGAAAAACAAAAGTTTGCTTTAACGCTCAGTAATTTCAGGAATAAGGATGTGGGCAGGGTATTTCCTGCTAAAGGGTTCGTCACTGAAGCTGTGCGCTCTCTCGCCTGAACCACCCAACCTGCATTCCCGCTGGCTGGAAAACCGCTGCGTGCTGGAGTCTTGGGTCTGTGAGGTGTTTAGTGCACAACTCCTGCTGAAGGGCTTGCATGGTCTTTGTGAATGAACCCAATAGTGGTTACTGTGAATAATGCAACTTTCATAAGGAACCTCTCTGCCATAGCTGATGAAAGATTGCCAGAGAACAGCATAACGTTTGCACATTTTATGTTTATTCATTAAGACATTGATTTTATTTTATTTTAGATTTCTGTCAGAGTAATATATATATGTGTGTGTGTGTGTGTGTGTGTGTGTGTGTGTGTGTGTGTGTGTGTGTGTGTGTGTGTGTGTGTGTGTGTGTGTGTGTGTGTGTGTGTGGGTTGGTTGGTTGTATCTATTTTATTTATTTTTTTTTGCAGAAATAATGTTATATCTACATTTGTTACTAATACTAAATGTACAGTGAAATACTATAACAATATTTTTTTTTACAATTAAAATATTTTAAAATCTTTACAAGAACATTGAATCCAATTCAGATTTATTTGTATAGAGCTTTTTACAGCACGTGTTGTCACAAAGCAGCTTTATAGAAACAGTATGATGGAGAGAATCTGCGTTCAGGCCCCCAATGAGCTGAGGTGAGCGAGGCAAGGAAAATCTCCCTGACAGAAGCAATTCGCCCATCTGTCCTTAAAATTACTTTTTACATTTCAGACCAATTTTAACCAGCAATACTTTTTTTTTTTTTTTTTTTTTTTTTTAACCTTTGCATGCTGTTCTGACAGATGTTCTGATTGACATCTCCACCTTTCAAACATAATCATTTTTACTCTGCTCTAATTGGCTTTCAAAAGACCACAAACAGTAGTCCTCTGACCTGCTGTGTCGTCGTCTTATCCTCCTCCTCCTCCTGTTTTAATTAAAATGAGTACTATAATTACCTTACTATAACTAATACTAGAATAATTAAAGTTGTTATGAAGGTTTCCTTTACCTCTAAGTGATTTTTTTCCCCCTGGTTTCTGACCTAAGAGATTCCTGCATGGTATTAACTATTACCCAGTAACTACCTGCGCATCCTTTATTAGGAAAAGCAGCTGGATTTTTTTTCTCCCTTAAGTTCTAGTCCAGTCCTTCCATTTTTGTTGGGTGTGTTTATGTGTCATCAGGGATTCAATGTCAAGTGAAATGTATTTTTGTAGTGTTTTATATTTTTTTATGACACAAGCTGTCACAAAGCAGCTTGACAGGTGTTTGGGTCCAGATCCCTAATGAGCAAGCCAGTGGTGACGGTGGTAGGGAGAAAACTCCTGGATTAAGGAAAAAACCTTGGGAAGACCAAGACACAAGAGGGAGTTCATGGCAGGGTGGCGGGATGGATGTGACGGCGTCAGTCCATCTATAGGCATCACCTTAAATGCTTTGTTACCAACGAGCTGGTCTAAGTCCAGTTTTGGCATCATCTCAGAAAGATGCTCTTAGAACTGTCAAGATGGCCAAACAGATGAAGAGTCCATGAACAACGGACACGTGCCAGTGATCAGCATGCAGATCTGGCAGGTTTATCTATAGCAGCAGAACTGGAAGGGAGGGCCAGAGGGTGACCACGGTCCTGAGGACGCTCAGAGACATTGTCTTCTACCCACATCACTGTGAACAAATGTATGGGCCAGACAACAGCATCAACAGCACAGAATTCCGGAAAACACCATGACTAGGTCCTGCTGTGTTCTGCATGTTTATATACAGGAAGCTAACCAGAATAAACAAGAAAGTCTTTAGGCTGGATTGAAAAACCTAGCAGTGTGTCCGAGTCCCAAATTAAAGCCTGTAGGCCTGAAGATGAGGGGCTTTATAGGTGCAGGCCCCATACCCCAAACCCCCTGTCTATAATCTTACTAATTCTAGGAACTAAGCAACTCTGCGTTTTGAGAACAGAGTGGGTGAGGCAGGTTATAGTATATAGTGAGTTCACTCAGATACTATGGATCCAGGTCATTTAGCACTTTATACATCAATAAGTGAATTTTAAATTTAATTTGAAATTTGATTTGTGAGCCAATACAGAGCTGGAAAAAATTGGCTGATGTGGTCAAATGTTCTAGCAAGTGCTCTGGACTGGACTCGAGCTGTCGTTCTGAGTTTATTTAATAATATTTTAGAGCATCCAGTGAAAAGACCATTTAAAGAATCCAATCATGACTAAAGTGTGGACCAATTCCTCTGCATCTGATGAGGTAAGTATATGTCCCAGTTTAACAATGGAAAAATGCAGTTTATGTAACATTACATATGTATCAAATGAGAGATCAAAGACAATAATAAATCTGAATCAATAATAAGGTTTTTACAGCAGTTATGGGTGCTACTGAAAAGCCATCAAGGTTTAGTAGAATATTACATAAATTGCCTCAGGACCAAGCAGTAGCAGCACAGTGTAACCAGAGTTTAGAAGGAGGAACTTGGTTGCCATCCAGTTCCTTATTTCCTTTACGCAGCCCTTAATTTTAAAGAGTAAAGGCATTTTCAGGATTAGCCAATATATATAACTGAGCATCATCTGCACAATGGAAGCTAATGTCATGCTTCCAAATGATTTTGCCTAATGAAAGCATAAAGAATGAAAATAATAGGGGCCCAGTACTGACCCTTGTGGAACACCAGATTTTACTTTTCTAAGATCGGAGCATTCATTATGTACAAGGACAAATTGACTGAAATCTGTCAAATGGGAGAATCCTTGTTCTCTAATGCTAATGAGTGTTTCCATCTTATCCAGTAAGACGTTGTGGTATATGGTATTGGATGCAGCACTAAGATCTTAACAGTACAAGAAAACGGGTGCATCCTTTATCCGTGGATCATTATTTACCTTTGCTAGCACGGTTTCTGTGACATGATGTGGTCTAAATCCAGACTGAAATAAACCGTGGGCATAAACTGCAAATAGGTTCATAACTGTGACAAATTGAATATGCACATCTAAGCGCAGAGAGAATTGTAATAGTTTGGTGAAGACATTTAAGGAGATGTTTTGCCACCTGGACCAAAGCCCCTGAGGGAGGAAAAAACGCCGTCAGTCTCACGCTGCCGACTCTTTGTCCATTTGTTGTCTGTTGAGACATCTGGACACAAGAGGGAGCCAGAGAGAGGGGTGGCAGGAGAAGGAGGACAGCCATGGCGCACGGAGACCCGAAACGAGGACATGCAAGGTGAGCAGACCGGCTCATTCTCGCCCATGTGACTGTGTGCAGCCCCGTGCGCTCTGCCAGCTGGACTGTTTACAGACAGAGATAACAGGAACCCTCAGTCACTGCAGTGCCTGGCTGGCTTATTGACTTTGAATGATTCTACAGGAGTTCAGAGAATCAATTTCCTTTCTGAGACAGATTTTTTTTTTTTTACATTGGAGTTCCAGAACCCCTCTTGTTGCTGGGAAACAGTCCCAGTGGTGTGTGGGTGTGTGTGTGTGTGTGTGTGTGTGTGTGTGTGGCAGACAGTATTAGAGACATACAGTGACAGGGTGCAGCAGATGCTTGACACAAATGTTAATTTGTGTTTTGGCATAAATACAATGCAAAAACACTACAAATGTACACACACACACACACACACACACACACCAGTCCTCTGAATGTCACATGCAAACACACGCACATTCCTTAAACATTCCTTAAAGCTTGTTCTGATTCCCTTTTGCTAGTCTGAAAGCCCCTTGACTTGCATTGTAGTTTAACCTTTCAGCTGCGGGCTAATGTCAAAGTCAAATTTATTTCTATAGCGCTTTTTACAACAGTTGTCACAAAGCAGCTTTACAAATGTCCGAGTCCAAGCCGCCAGTGAGCAAACCAAGGGTGACAGTGGCAAGGAAAAACTCCCTAGAGCATGAGGAAGAAACCTGGAGATGAACCAAGACTCAAAGGGGGGCCCATCCTCCTCTGGCCAGCAATGGACACTACAATGATGTGCTAAGATTTCCCAGTAAAGATGGCGTTTTCTAGTCATCCTGTGAGATACATCTCTGTTTTCTCTGTGGTCATAGCTGTGATGTCACACTCAAGAGTTTTTTTCTTCACCCACACATATACACATGTGCACACATACAGTCAGTTGTGTTTTTAACCCTGAGAGTACATGTACCAAATTCAACAGTCAGTTAACACTTTATCATGTTCTACACATATGTAAATGTTGTTTTTCTTTTTCTTTTTTTTTGCCGGGGGGTGTGATTTCTCGGTTTGTCTATCTTATTGGAGTAAAAGCATAATCTAATTACTTCCATTGTGGGGATTTTTTTTTTTTTTTTTTTTTTTGCACTTTTGCATACTATATGGCACATTCTATGGCTAAAATGTTATTAAACCTTTTATGTGTTATCCAAATGCCTCTGTGAATGGATGGGTCTCATTAACATTATAACAGTTAGCTGCCCACAGTTTTGAACTTTATGCAACTTTGGAATGTGACATGTGTGAGGCTCACATGTTGCACACACATGTGCATGCACAGTCACACGTGTGCACATGCACACACACCACACCCACCCTTCTCTCTCTCTCTCTCTCTCTCTCTCTCTCTCTCTCTCTCTCTCTCTCTCTCTCTCTCTCTCTCTCTCTCTATGTGTGTGTGTTTATGCCAGGAAAGAGGTTTGCCACCTTTTTCAGAGAAGGAAAACCTGCTCCTGTTTTCCACACATCATCATCCAAACTCCTCTCAGACCAGAAGACACCACCATGGTAAGTTAGACAGGGGAACAGAGCCCTGTGTTACCTCCCTACATGCAGTGCTGTTACCCAACTTTAAGATACTGTGACAAATTGACCAGCAGTATTGCTGCCTGTAGTTCCTCCCATGGCAGTTAAAATGTAACCTCTAGAGGACTGGTCGCATGACTGACCACATGACTGACCACATGACTGCAGTACCAGAACAGGAGATATACCTGTAGGAAGGATGGTAGGCCTTCCTATCTAATGACCTCATCCATAGTTACGTTTGTGGATAAAAGTGCTTTGTCGTTTACTCGTAGAATGTATCCTAGTAGGTTAGAGTTCAAGATATCATTAACCTAGAACACTGATTACTAGTTACTGACTTTAAGGAGTGTTCAGTTTTTATGCTTAGTCAGAATTTTATGACAACTTCAGCTTATGCTGCCATTAAAACTTATGCTGTATGTTATATTGAGTTTAGTTTAGGCCATATACATAACTGATTATCTACATATTGAAATATTTCATGAATTGAGCACTAAACCATTCGGAATGTCCTGTCTTTTCACTTTGTTCTGCCCGTGGATCCAAGCTGGCATCAGCTCAGCTCTGAGCTAATTCAGCAGGTTTAATTTGATCAATCGATGCAATTGGATGAGTTACGAATGCAGCTCATTGAATTAAAGAAACAAAGTAACCTCATACAGGGTATAATTTGAGTGACTAAACTACTGATACAGATGGTTTGCTATTGGCATAATACTGAATAAATGAAAGATCACAAGATTCTGCGTTGGCCTAGGACTGCACCACTGTAAGTAAATGTGTGTGTGTGTGTGTGTGTGTGTGTGTGTGTGTGTGTGTGTGTGTGTGTGTGTGTGTGTGTTAGAGAGACTGAAACATCTGTGATCCCAGGGGCTCTTACAGCCAGTATAATTGTGCTCATTAAGAGAGGAAGTGGAACCACTGTTCCTAGACCAGTGGGTGTGTGCATGCGTTAGTCTGAGTGCGCATGTGCTTATGTCCGCATGCGTGTGTAAGGCACATTGATTACTTGGGCAGTGGGAGCTTCTCCTTACGTCCCCTCCTGGGTTGCTGTGGGAGACGGGTAAGCAGGCCAGATGAACCGTCGTGGGGAATAAGCCTTCAAGACAATCTGATTTGAGTGTCTGCCCGGCTTGCGACGGAGACATCGACCCCCACCAAGCAGTTGACTCAGGGGGCCCTCTCAGTGGTCAGCCCAGCACTGAAGCATTTAATGGTCTCCCACCCTAAGCAAGAGAGCATTACTTGTCTCTAGCAGGGAGGAGTGTTGTGGTGGACAGATGTATCCATTCCATGCTCTGCAGACCATGCTAACTGGATTTGTGCCCTTCTTGGTACTTACATGTGTAAGTTCTGTGGTCTGTGCTGGCTGGAGGTTGAGCTCGGGTGGGGAACAGTTGTTCTCATCCTGATGTGATGGGTTGATGTGTTTTCTCAATGGCCAGTACACTAGGCAAATTCCATCTACCCCAGCTACCTGAGTCCTGTTTGTACCAGATGTACCAGTGAGGACATTTTCTCTCCTTTTGTCTCTGGTATGTCCGGATTTTAAAGCAACTGGGCATTTTCAGACCTCAGAGTAAACGCTGTGGTTTAGGGCCATTTGCGGCATGAGTGTTGAGAATTCGCAGTCTCAGGGGTTGTTGTCACCTAGATCTCCCGTTGACAACATGAAGCTGTGGAATTAACCCCTCACTCTGGGGAAGGGGAGAGTGATTCTGGCAAATCAGCAAAGACATGAAAAGGCAGGATTTCCTGCCCTCTATCCTGGCACATGGTGCGTGTAATCGATCAGTTTGGCTCTCCTCAATTCCACGGTGAAGTTCTGTGGTATCCAGATGTTCGTGCAGCACCCATAACAACTTGCACGTCTCCCCAATAAGGCCCAGTGTAGAGTAGATGTAATAAAGAAAGCCTCCAAACCAAACAGAGAGGAAATGACCCCGAAGTAAGAGAATGGGAATGGTACATTAAGTGTGGAGTGAGTAATTATCCCATAACTGGGATATAATTACCACTGAAATGGTTCAAGATGTGAAAGATGTGAGTTAGTGGGTCTTTTGTAGATGTTTTCTTGTGGAGGGTTTCTCTCTCTCTCCCTCTCTCTCTCTCTCTCTCTGTGTTATTTTGTGTATGTGTGAGGGTGGGGGGGTATGTGTGAACATGTGTATGTGTGTGTGTGAGCGCGCTCATGTGTGTTACTTGCTCTCTCCACATGACATGTCTAACAGGGTGCAGTCTGCTTTACTGCCCCCAGGTGGCAAGTCTCACTAGGTGGGGAGACTCTCTCTACCCCTTTGTCCAGGTCTCACTAGGTGGGGAGACTCTCTCTACCCCTCTGTCCAGGTCTCACTAGGTGGGGAGACTCTCTCTCTACCCCTTTGTCCAGGTCTCACTAGGTGGGGAGACTCTCTCTCTACCCCTTTGTCCAGGTCTCACTAGGTGGGGAGACTCTCTCTACCCCTCTGTCCAGGTCTCACTAGGTGGGGAGACTCTCTCTCTACCCCTCTGTCCAGGTCTCACTAGATGGGGAGACTCTCTCTCTACCCCTCTGTCCAGGTCTCACTAGATGGGGAGACTCTCTCTCTACCCCTCTGTCCAGGTCTCACTAGATGGGGAGACTCTCTCTACCCCTCTATCCAGGTCTCACTAGATGGGGAGACTCTCTCTCCAGCTCTCTGTCCAGCTCTGTTTCTTTGCCACCTATTTTCTCTGTAGCAGTGTGGGATGCCAGATTTCACTCTCACTATCCCTGTCTCTCGAGGTTTCATGTCTATCTGCTTTAATACAGTAAGACTCCACTCAGGTTGCCAAACCTCAGTAGTATCCTCAGAGTGTGACTCCATAACAGTGTAGGTGTCTATAGGGTCTGGGTCCCTGACCAGTGCAGGTTTCCAGATCCCTGTGAACTCCTCACTGCGTGAAGTTTTGGCAGCACTCTTGTGCCCAGCTGGACTGGATTAATTACCTCCAGATGACATCAGCAGGAACAGCAGATGCCTTTTGGACATGCTGGAGCATTTGTTACACACAGACACACGCACATACACAAAGCAAAACACACATGCACAGACACACACACGCGCGCACACACACAAACCAACACACACACAGACACACACACACACACACACACAACACACACACACACAGACAAACCGACACACACACACACACAGACAAACCGACACACACACACACACACAGACAAACCGACACACACACACACACACACAGACAAACCGACACACACACAGCCACCCACACACACACACACAGACAAACTGACACACACAGACACACACAGACACGCACACACACTCACAAACTGACACACACACTCACACAGCCACCCTCCCTACACACACACAACTGCTTCACTGTTCCAATTCACCTAATTGTACTGAAAGCCAATTTAATATTATTACATTTTTTTAAGTTTTTTTTTTTTTTTGTGTGTGTGTGTTGTTTCTATGTATTTTTTGTTACCGTACTATTTATTTACTTTGTACAATCAGTTGAGTCATTTTTTATTGGCAGGGCTGAAAATGTACTGAACCGGTGTACACAAAGGATATGAGATCAGCGTGTCTCTCTGAGCTAACACTAAATGACTAGCGCAGTTGTACAGTTAATGTCAAACAGGTGGCAGCTACATGCAACAGCTAAAAGAACATAAACATACAATACTGCAAGCATGTAAAGGTTATAGTACAGCAAATGTAAAATGTTATAGATATGAATAGAAAAAAGCTAACAGTCATAATAGACTGCAGAATGCCAAAGAAGGTCTGTTTATTGTACGGTTTGTACAGAAGGTTAACAGTACGTGTTAATGTCTAATTGTGTATAAGCCATTATAGCAAGCATGATCACAGACAGCTCATGGGTAATATGGGGCTGATGTGAGGTTTTCTGCTGTAGTGTAGTAACTGCTGCAAGCTTCATAACTGCTCTTCAGTTTAATTTCTGTGTGTCTGCGTTTGTCCATTATTATAAATATCCTCTCTTTTATATATATTTATATATATATATATATATATATATATATATATAAAGAGAGAGAGGGGATAGAGGTTCTTCATGAAAGTATTTAAATCTCTCTCTCTCTCTCTCTCTCTCTCTCTCTCTCTCTCATTCATATATATATATATATATACACCATCCACCATAGACATGGATGAGAAAAAAATGTGAGGAAATGATATTTCTAATCAGGATTCTCCACTATGGGCTGCTTTATGAAAGGTACAGTCCAGAGGGCTGATAATGGCTTATACAGAATTCCATTAAAGAAAGAATCTCACATCCTCTTCTTCTCATCCTCTCATACCCTCCCTTATACTCTCACCTTCCCCACCTCCCACCCAGGACGCCAACCCACCAGGACAGACCCTCTCTCTCTCTCTCCTATTGTGTTTGTCTCTTTCCATTTCTTTTATATTTCTCTGCATTTATAGATTTCTCAACAACTCTCTCTTTTCTCTTAGGTGAGCACTCCGAGGTTGCCAAAAGAAGCGTTTTGCATGAATGGGCCCTCTATCCCTGTAGACACAGCTGATCACCTTAAATGCACGAATAAGTGCATTTTACATACCACTGCACCACAAGCACGAACCCAGTTCCCCAATGTGATCTTGCCTTTTTTTATGGGACACCATAACGTACGCTCGTGCGTTTTCTCAGACATGGATGAGGTTGCAGAGCAGGATATGGGTCATAAACCTCGCGATAAATCAAATAAAGGAGGTTCAGGTGATAACAGACGTTACTTTTATTGACGTAATGCAAACGGATGAAAATAACTACCAGAGCGAATGACTTCAAAACGTCACCCTTTGAGAATACTCCACTATTTAACTCACTCGGGTTCAAGCTTGCTTTGTCTTATATTTTGTACGAGACAATCCCCTCTTGTCAGAATTAAAGTCTTAATTAAATACATAATTAAGTCATTGTAATCTGAATAAATTTCTAAATGCACGTCCTTTTAGCATCTCCTCACGTTAACCGCCTTAATGGACATTTAAATTACTATTGACCTTTTTGTTTTAAATGGACCTTCTTTTCACTCTCTGCCGCTTTTAAAAGCGCGCGTGTCTCTCTGATCAACTCATTAAAACATTAAGCGAAGTATCGATCTAGGCACGCGCGGAACCATGGGCACCTCGAAAGGCCAGCCTGCCGTGCGTGCGCTTGTAATTCCACGATCGAACCCTCACGCGGTCTCGGCGCTATCCGCGGTGTGTTTACCGGATCCGTTCACGGAATTCTTATCATTTTTATATTTGCAGGCGTGTCGCGTTGCGTGCGCTGTGCAGATGGTAACCTCGTGTCGATCCCTCACAAATAAAGCGGGCGGTAATGGCCCGTATTGACGGACCGAGGCTCTCTGGTGGAAAGCGAGGTGTCGAATGGACCGCCTTTTATTGGACTGATGTTGTCAGCTCTCAGCCCCCTGAGGTCAGCGGGACAATAATAGCTTCAAGGCTGTCCTTCAGACAGAGCACACTAGGAGGTCCACTAAATGTAACCTGGGGGGAAAAGAAAAGGCTTTGAGATCCATACTCATCTGAGAGAGCTGATCTTGGAGGTCTCTACAGATTAAGTGCCTGTAGCTGGAAAAAAAAATCAGATGTTATTCTTAGTATTTTGGTACACAAACCCATGACATTCTTAACTGCAGCTTTACTCGTAGATTTAAAACACAGCTCAGAGACCAGCTGAAGCAGAGAAAAAACAATTATGCTGCTGGTTAGGTCTAACCGGGACCGGACCACTTTTGATCTGGTCCAAGTGGTCTGACCTTCCATTACCTGAAAGTTACAGGCCAAATTGTGATGTTGTTGTGACACAGGAACCTGGACGGGGCTCTACCCTTGCTAGCAGGAGAGAATACTGACAGCAAAATTGTGTGCGCACTCAAAATGGCCTCCGTCCATTTTTAGTGTAGGCAAAGTATGGTGATGTCACCGTGCCACTGCCCTGCATTACATGTGACCACAGTGGTCAACGTGACATCTGGACATATCACTATTGCACTCTGGAGTAGAGTGTTATTCCGGGCATCACTCAGGGATTGGGAAAAGGCTGCCAGACTGTGCCGCATTCCAGCAAGTGTTCTTTTTTTTTCTTTTTTTTTTTTTGAGTGACAGCTGGTTATTACATGATTCACTGCAGGAGAATAACAAACGTTTGGAAATGACTTTTCTTCTCCCATAAAGGGAGGAAATCTGAGGCCAGAATCCAGCGACATTGTTGTCTAGACATTGAAGTTACACCCAGTATTGAATTCTGACACATTTAATCAGAATTCATCAGGCACTAAACTATTGCAATCCAGTCAACCTCATCTTGAAAAAAACAAACAACCCCCCCCCCCCCCAAAAAAAATAAATAAAACTAGGGGTTTGCATTAAGTTTTCACCTGTTATGATTTTAATGCCTAATTGTTGTATTATTAAACATTTGAACCACCTAATTAGTATTAATTAGTATTTAATGTAGTGGAAATATGACAAATTTTGTAAGCGTTGTGACCCTTTCAGCACTACATGCTTGAGTAAGAACCAGGAAGACGTTGAGAGCACTCTCTGTTAAACAAACACATAGAGCTGGATAATCTATTATCACACTGAACTTTTGCTTTTCCAATTTTCCATGCAAGTTGACCTACAATGTCAGCAGATTTTAGCCACGGTACCAGCATGGTTAGATCAGTTCTAGCATGCGAGCAACGTGACAAAAGGTCTGAAAGTGTCTGTCATTTGTTTTTGATCACCATTGTTCCTGACGTTCCCTGAAACGTGTGGGAGGAATACGAAAGGGCTGTCACTCGCATACAAGGCGTATGATTGCATCCTTGCCCAAAAGGAAAATGCTTATATTAATTGTTAAAATAAAGAAACATTTACTTATTTTATTACAAAGTTGGACACTAACCAAAAATATATTATTTGTTATAACAAAGTGGGATGCTCGTGTAGAATGCTTTGAATAAGCATCTGCAACTTTTCTGCAGATTCCAACATAAAAGACCCCCTGTGTGCGGTAATCTCAGTTTGTGCACTAAAAGTGCAGAGGTGAATTTCTTAGGCTTTTAGCAGGGATGCAATTCCAAGCCAAAATCCCTACTGCAGAAACTTGCCCTAAAGCAGCGCCCAGCTGGTGCATGAGAAAGCAATTTTATTATTTTTTTATCATGAACAGAACAAAAGTTAACACTGAGAGACAGTGACAGTCCACAGCATTCAACAGCAGTGTGCACCCACAACTGTGACCACCCTTGTCCTGCACTTGGGTGGGAAAATTGGTTTGTTTGGTTTTTTCAGGGGTTTTTTTTTTTGGTCACTGTGACATATGCACATCTGACTTCCTCCAAGTGAGCCCCACTGTGCAGATGCGCATGTGCTTGTAATGTTCAAATTAATCTGAGGTGACTGCTGAACCACAGAGATAAACAGCAACAGAAATAGCTGCGTGTGGGAAACTCCCTCTTCCTTTTTTGAAACAGAATTGCTTCTCAGTGCATGTTGACAGCATATTTAAAATGATACCTTTGCACTTCCTCATGTACACTTGCCTTTTTCATGTTATTACAGGCAAATCAGATAAGCAGCGATCCAAGGACATTAGCCTTAGAGCAGCAATGGCCAAGGTAATGGAGTCCTGCCTACGGTTTTGGGGAAAGGTGCAGATTGCAAATGCAAAATTGTCATTTAGTTCTGGAGTTAATGACTAAAGATTTAGGTGAGCATGCAGACCTACTACTGAGTTTGGTACTGTCTCTCCTGCATGGTGCATTTGTTCACTTAGACTGGCTCACCAAAGGCTCTGAAGCTGCATGTCACTCTGGTACTGTCACTCTTCAGACTAGGATATGTAATGGAATTATGGTGTTAGTAGGCTTTGTCCTTTAAAGACATTGCAGGTTTTCAAACAACCTTAAAGACCTCTGGGGTGTTTGTTGTTCTCGAAGATGCTTTTAAAACAATGGGAAGGTCTGTTGAACCCCCAAAGAAGTAAATATTTGTTAACGTCTTTGTGAGACGGTTTTTCTCAGCATTTATCTGAAACCTTAAAATACAGTATACCAATGAGAAAAATAGTAATGTAGACTACCAAGGAAACAAACAATAACACATGACTTTTTTCCACTAAGAGACTGGGTGAGTTTAAAGGTCTGTTACTCATTGTTCTTTGTTCTGCCAGATCCACAGAGCAGAGGAGTCAGGAGGCACTTGGGGTGGAGGGGGGTTGATATCCCCAGATTGCTCCTAAAATGAACCATTAGCAGCTGAAACCCCTTTTGGTCTGACAGTGAAGCATCCTCAAAAACTACCGCCATTACCCTGCCACACTGTGCCCAGTCATTATGTGCTCTGAGAGGATACCTGTGTTGATGTGTGTCTGTGTGTGTCTGTGTGTGTCTGTGTGTGTCTGTGTGTGTGTGTGTGTGTGTGTGTGTGTGTTTATGTTTGTTATGTGTGTGTTTGTCAGGGCATACATCTGATATAGGGCTGTGCATGTGTGTGTGCATGCACACACTGTGTATCTTGCAATAGTTCTGTTGCATTTTATTTGTAAGGACCAAATGTTTCTATGATGAAACAGTGCTAAAACAACTTTCATTTTGAAGGCTAAGGTTAGGGTTAATGTAAGCCTAATACTATTAAAGCTTGTATTAAAATTGTATGCTGGAAAATACCCTTTGTGTTTAATGTGTAAAAGCAATACAATTGTCTGTGTCTGTGTGCGTGTGTGTGCGTGTGTCAGTGTCCGTGTGCATGTGCGCGTGTGTGTGTTTCATTAGCACCTCGTCTGCCCCCAGCCGGCCGCTGCTGCAGTAATTGATAATTAAAGAGCAATAACACAGCAGTCAATGCAATCTCTCTACAGGAGCTTCTCTCTCTCTCTCTCTCTCTCTCTCTCTCTCTCTCTCTCTCTCTCTCTCTCTCTCTCTCTCTCTCTCTCTCTCTCTCACACACACACACACACACACACAAGCCGCTGAAAGCACACAGTCATACACAAACGTTCGCATATTACTTCGATATACAGTCATGCACACATACACATATGCATACGCAAGGACACAGACTCAAGCCTTGTTTTTGTTGGGGGGTGGGGCAAGCCTGATGTGTTAATGAAACGGATCTTACACCAGACAAAAGAAGAGCCACCAGCCCCCCCCCCCCCCCCCCCCCCCCCCCCCACACACACACACAAAATCCCTATGGCATATACTAGGAGAATCTGTTTAGGCATTTCCATACACACTCTTTTTTGAAACATTTTCACATTAAGCTTTCCTATTTTTTTAACACCCGCATAGCAATTGTGTAATAGACGCTGCAATGTTCTCTTGAAATTGCTATTACGAGACCGCACGTACATTTGTCTAACGCGCCTTTAATTTTTCATCAATACAAATATGATTGTACAAATAAAATGTTTGTTATTATTTTTGAAATAATCTGTCCTCGGCTAACATGTTAGTGAACATATGTTAATAATCACGATGTATAACAAGTGCACTGATATTTCATACACTCGCGTTTACGGGACGCCTGAGACAGTGCACGAGCCGGAGACGTATGAAAAACGTGACTGCTTCCAGATGAAAGGCTGCCAGCTGCGCGCCAGCGCGAGTCTACGCACGAGCGCTTCGTCACATGCCCTGCCAACCTGACTTGGCACGGAGCTGGACAGAGCGGGCAAGGCCGCATACAAAGCTTTTGATTTTCAAATTAGCCCACCTTACTTATCCTTAATCAACATCAGCCATTTTTAAGTTAACAGTGATACACTATTTACAACATTTTTAGATGAGTGGAAAATGGAAGATGTTTCAGATGGGCACGTGGAAAATCTCGATTGCCTACTTGTTTTGGTAACGTTTTTCAATGGTCGTTGCACGAATTTAGTATTTTTTTAGTGTCATTTTTGAGCAGTACGGCGCCGTTTGACTAACAATGCGCAGTAGAGCGCGTCACGGCGGGTTAATAATAACTCCAGCGCGCCGGAGCTTGATGACGCGCGCCACTGCGTCCACGTGAGCTAACAGGTAAACAAGCGGACGCGCTTTAACGAAGGCGAAGAGGCGCACGTGGCCAAGCAGGTGCGTCACGCGCCGGAATCCGAACACCGCGTGGTTGACTCCCCTTTTAGCAATAAAACAAGTGAGAGCGCAAGAGGTAGGTGTGTTGCGTAACAGCACAGTGCGGCTCGATGTTTCTGTCGTCCAATGACTAACGACGCAGTTTTACCTTATTGGTGGAAAACTGGTCGTTTACTTTAGCAAAATAAGGACCTTAAATATGTTTAAATGCTTCTTTTTAATTACTCAGATTCTGATTTAGTTGATCTTTTCTCACACGATGTTACATCTTTAACCTTATTAAACAAAACACCGTGTTCAGGAATAGAAATGCACTAAGGTAAAGAAAAGCTCGACAACACCAGGTGAAATGAGAGCTTGTTTATGCACTAGTATACGTCACAGGCTCAGCGTTTCGGTGCGTCACGAACTGTCACGTCACATCAAAATTCGGTCCAATTTCTTCAAATAAAGTATCATACTTTTCGGTTCTGATGCTGCTGGACGCAAGAGCTGACTTGTGGGGCGTACCTGGTCCCTCCCCGTTCCTCACGCATATCAGCTGTATCCTACACTGCCCTGCGCACTGTCTCTCTCTTGCAAACATTTGGCCCGCTGCATTACCACTGTTCTAGGGGGCAGGATTCGCCATACCGTGCCATGCACGTTAGCTCGTTACTGTGTGACAGCAGCACAAGAAATCTAATGTTTTTTTTCACACTGGAGGGATTTTTTTTCCGGCGTTGGTTATTTTTGTAACATGACTGCTTCGACTTTTCGCGTCACTTCGCTCTTCAGGTTTCGTGATAGCGGGGAAATGACTGCACTACAGTGCCATGTTATCACTGTTATCCATCTGTATGTGGCTGATACAATCACACGATGTAGCTAGTGCCTAACACTGCAAACCTGAACACACAAAAGTGGCCTATGGAATTGCGCCGACGATTTAAGTTTAATTCTTTAATTAATTCTTTAATTCTTCAGTGTGAAAGCAAACGACTATGAGTTTGGTCACGGATGGGAAGCCTGGCTTGCCACATCTTCCTCATTCTCTGAAGTAATATAAACAATCACTTGGCTCGGTAGCTCATTGGCTAGCTTGCTGTAAAAAAAAAAAAAATTTTTATATATATATATATATATATATATATATATATATATATATAGATATAGATATAGATATATATATAGATATAGATATAGATATTTATTTTTATTTTTTATTTTTTTTTACACACTTATTTGATGTGAGAGCTATCAAATCTAGGTAACTATACACTCAACCTATGTGATTACAGGAAGAACTTAGAAAACCTGAAATTAGCAGTTAACCTGGCCTGTAACAGGACTGGGGTCTGTGAAGATGTTGCCATCCTCCCTAGGTCCTCCTCACTGAAGCTGCACTGATCTTCAAACGAAACGTGCTGCATTTGTGCACCACTTTTTGTGACGTCCTGGGGTATTGTTCTAGTGCACTGGATATCCTGCACTGTATTTTTGGAGACCACTACGAGATGGCAGAGCCTCAAAGTAGTGCACTATGTTGTGTACACACAGTTTAGGACACAGCTATCGACTACCACATGATCTGGGTCAGGTGTTCCGTCCCAGGACAGTGTAGCAGCTGTAATCATGATTCATTGCATGTGTCTATCTGGTTTAAGAACTGCTACAGCAAAGGTTTTGTAATAGTACCAAATCCTTATGTATCTTATGAACATTTCCTAAATTCCCTGTTATTACATTTCTGAGCTCGCCCTGGAGCAAGTGGAGTGTGCTTTTAAGTGTGCCTAGGTGTCGCTTTGACGGGTAAAATCTGACAGCTCACTCAGATCTTGGCAGTTGGCTTTAGAATATTCATAGACAGAAAAAACAACCCAAACAAAACAATGTTAATGAAAGGGAATATTCTAGAGGCTTCTTAAGAATCTCACACAAAGATACAGACAGCACAGCAGCACACACAAACTCTGCAGGATGTGTGTGTGTGTGTGTGTGTGTGTGTGTGTGTGTGTGTGTGTGTGTGTGTGTGTGTGTGATGGGCTTAAGAAGAGATTTGAGATTCTGAAATTGCTAATGGTTGTCCTTCTCCCTTGTATCTGAGGCCTGTCTTGCCTGTCTAATGATTAGAGTGGAGATGTTGTAGAAGCTACTCCTGGATCATGGTGTGCCCTGAACTCACTTTCACTGTCTCCCCAGTGTGGCGAGGACCCCTACCCGCTTTGACATGCGAGCTGTGCACAGCACTTATTCCACTGACCCGAGCAAAGCGCCGAGTCCGTTCGGCCGCCCTGATGGGCAGCACCATGGTTTCCGTGGCTCCTTTCCCGATTGGTGGCGGTCCGGGCCACATTCCCAGACCCTTTCCCAGCCCCCGGGAGCTGCAGAAACATTGCAGGATTGAAGGCTTTGCCAAGACAGCCGCTGCGGATGGCAGAGCGGAGATAACTAGGGCGGCACAGCCCCAAAGCAGGAATGCTGAGAACGAAGAGGGGCGAGTTTATTGTGTACCTTCTACCTCAGGCAGTCCTCTGGGCCGCCCGCAGGTTTCTGCCTTAATCCACCCAGGGAGTTTTTTTTGTGCCACTGTCGCCTCTGACTTGCTCATTACAGACCTGGACCTTGTAAAGCGACTTTGTGGTGACATGCATTGTAAAAAGTGGCGTATAAATAAACTTGACTTTGACTTCAGCTTTGATCTGCTCCAGCTACCAACACACCTCAAGCCAGTAGTGGTTTCCTTGTTGCCTTACTCTGGCATGCTGGCAGCAGCTCTGGCCAGCAGTGTGAGGATTTCATGTGCGTGGCTCCTGTCCCACTGCTCTAAACACTGACAGAAAGCGCGTCGCGTTGTGCCGTGTTTGGTCGGGCTGTGCTGTGCTGTGTATGTGTGTGGTAAACTAGCCCTTGTCAAAACCAAAACTCCTGCAGTGTTGAATTAGTTGCATTCAGAGTTCACATGACAATGTAGCATTGTGCATGTGCGCGCGTGTGTGTGTGTGTGTGCGCGTGCGTGTGTGTGCGTGTGCGTGTGTGTGTGTGTGTGTGTGCGCGCGCGCGCGTGTGTGTGTGTGTGTGTGTGAGAGAGAGTTGTTTTTTCACTGTAAATGACAGCGCAGGCCATCAGCAGAGACGCGTATGTGTTGCTGTTTTTCAGGCTGTGTTGTTTTCTCCAGGGCTGTGTGACACATCCACATGGAAACAGCGAGGAAATGCAGACTGCAGGTGTGTGAACGGAACCAGCAGAGCAGCTGTTTACAGTTTACTACCCAAGCCTCTCCCTATCTCCACCTCTCCTGCTCTCGCTCTCCAGCTCTTTCTGTGTGTGTGTGTGTGTGTGTGTGTGTGTGTGTGTGTGTGTGTGTGTGAAAGAGAGAGAGAGCTCTGTGCAGCACTAACTCAACTGTGAAAAAAGACAAAGGAAAAAAGCTCTCACTCCCTCTGACAGGTTTCAGGAAATCACATTTAAAGACCAGCAGGTCTTTGCACAGGGGCTACAGGAATCTTCCAATTTACTATCTCTCTCTCTCTCTCTCTCTCTCTCTCTCTCTCTCTCTCTCTCCCTCTCTCTCTCTCTCTCTCTCTCCTCCCTCTCTCTCTCCCTCTCTCTCTCTCTCTCTCTCTCTCTCTCTCTCTCTCTCTCTCTCTCTCTCTCTCTCTCCTCTCTCTCTCTCTCTCTCTCTCTCCTCTCTCTATCTCTCTCTCCCCCTATCTCTCTCTCTCTCTCTCTCTCTCTCTCTCTATCTCTCTCTCTCCCTCTCTCTATCTCTCTCTCCCTCTCTCTCTCTCTCTCTCTCTCCCTCTCTCTCTCTCTCTCTCTCTCTCTCTCTATCTCTCTCTCCCTCTCTCTCTCTCTCTCTCTCTCTCTCTCTCTCTCCTCTTACAGTCCCCTCACTTCTCTCCTTCTCTTTTCCTTTGTTAACATTATCTTTTAAAAAGATAGATGTAATAACCTATTCACTTTCGCTTAACCCTGTCATCAGGAAGACAGGTAGCCAATTACTTACAGAATGACTTTTTCTTTTTATTATGACCAAGCTGTAATTATATTTAGATATATTTAGTCTTCAGATATATTCTTCTATCTCAGAAAGAAGATAAAAGAATACATAAGATGCTAAACAAAAGTCATTTGTCTTGAGGGGATTTTCTTTCTAACCCTTCAAATCCATTTCTTTTTCCAACAAACACCAACATTCTCCAGCAAGATCTGCCATTCTAATCTGGGCGGTTGGCAGCAGAATACTGCAGAACACAAATGACGAGTTAAAAAGATAAGCATGAATGAGAGTGAACCGGAGCTGTTCACACACAAGCTGTTCACATACAAACTGTTCAGCAAAGTGGCCTTGATGGCATTTGTTAGTACGGTGAGGCAGGAGTTTTACTGTTCAGTGACTGGGTTTTTGAGAACCCCACGACACGGGCATCCTAAGCTCAGCCCAGCGAGGGAAAAACACTCCGTATTACAGAATGATTATTTGGAATTAAATAAACATACAAAAAATAAATAAAAAATTAGGCTCAATTGTGATGAATTTTGAGATTTGACTGAATGCGCTGAATGGTTTCCTACAGAATTACAATCTAATCCAATTGTTATGAGGTCTGAGAGTTACACCATCAGCTGGAACAGGCTACATGGTGGTTGACTTAGCTTTTCCATGACCAAATCTGGATACGATAAGAATCTGTGAAGCGAGCTGATTTTGGTTTGGTGAGTATGTCTGTAGGTAAAAGGATCAAGGGGTTGTGTGTGTGTAAGGCATGGTGTTTATCCCTGTTTGTGTGTGTGTGTCTGTGTGTGTGTATTAGAGTGAGAAAGGTGGAGTGTTTATCTGTGTGTGTCTGGAGGCCGAACACGACTGTAATTCCCTTAATATGAGAGGCTCGGTCACGCCAGCATTGTCACTGTAGACAGATTGCTTGGCATGAGTGCAAGACAGTCATCAGAATCCCAGAACACCAACAATCTCACACACTGGCATCATTTACTTCTGCACACACATAAACACATGCATACAGGCAGTCAATCTCTTAATAAAAGTACACACACACACACACACACACACACACAGTATCTTGTTCACTCTGCACATGCGCAGAAATAAGTTGTGTGTGTGTGTGTGTGTGTATGTGTGTGTGTGTGTGTGTGTGAGAGAGAAAGAGACTGGGGGAGGGATGTAGGGGATTCTGCAGTCTGGTGTCTTCCTCCATTCACCACCCACCCATTTCTCTCTCTCTCTCTCTCTCTCTCTCTCTCTCTCTCGCTCTCTCTCTCCCTCCCCCTCTGCGCTGGGACAGATTTTCTTTGTTTTCTTATTGAATCGCTGGTACTAAACTGGCACGTGCTCATTCTTTTTGTCTCTTCGTTTTTAGTGAGGGGAACATGGGAGGTGGGGTGCAGAAGAGATTTAAAGCCATGACATCTCACACACACACACACACACACACACACAATGGCATTGCTGCTGACAGCTACAAAACAGTTCTGCTGTCGAGCGCGGCCTTTGTTCAAGGAGGGTGGCTGCTCTTGTCATTCTCAATTCCTGTTCCTCTTTTGCTCTCTGTCTGTGTTTTTCTCTCTCTCTCCGAATTATTCCTTTTATTTATTGTTTATTGTTCTGCTTTGTGCAGGCTTGTAGGTTATCTTTCTCACCCTGCATCTCTCTCTCTCTCTCTCTCTGCATCTCTCAATCTGTGTCTCTCTCCCAAACACACACACACACACACACACACACACACACACATACACGAAGGAAATAATCTATCCTATTAAGTTCTCGTCACAGTCGCATTCAGAGGGGGAGTTATGAACCTCCAATTCTTCAGTCAAGGCTGACACTCACTTATTACACTTCACTCGTTTTCCCACTATCCGTCCATCTCTCCATCCCTCCGTTTCAGAGGGTTGGTGTGTAATGTGCAGTGGCAGACAGAGTGTTCACCAGGGAGCTCCCCAAACGGAAATTAGCCATTTCATATCCATGCTGAGTGACAGCTGTGTCTCCCAGAGCTCTGCACACACACACACACACACACACACACACACACACACACACACACACACACACATTCCCCTGGGAGAATAAATCTGCAATCAACTAGGCCTAAAAATAGTTCAGTCTCTCACTCCATCAAACCCCTCTCTCTCTCTCTCTCTCTCTCTCTCTCTCTCTCCCCCCCTTTTTCCCTCCCACTCTCTCTCTCTCTCGCCCTTTCTCTCTCCCACTCTCTCTCTCTCTGTCTCTTTCTTTCTTTTTATATCTTTTTCTTCACTGAAGGTTAAACCAAATTGCATGTTAATTTCATCTGCCTGTTGCACTGCTGATGGCTGGGTGACAGATGGGCACATGCAGACCGGCTATTGTTCCTTTACGGATGCTTAATGATATAATCTAACGTACTGGGCCTGATTACTAATGTTGTAATTTGCTGTGTGTCTAGCTGTGTTTCATGCCTTTCTCATGGTCAGTTACAAGCTGAAGGACATCTGAAAAGCAAAAGGCCTCAGTCCAACATAAACATGGTGGACTTTTTCAGATTCGGATTTGCCTGCGATGGATTATTTTAATCGGAACACAAAACCTGAAGCTCTCTTTACCCAGCCGGCTCTCTCCGGTCACATTCCGCGGCATCCACAGGGCACTGACGGTCCAGCTGAGTTTTGACGCTTTTAGGCGAGACCTATGTTTTGTTAGTTCCAAAGTGGTCAACTGGGAGAAATTTAGTCACAGGTATACGTAGCTGTATTGTTCACTAACAACTGCCAATCGTTTAATAATGCTAGAAATTATAACACAGGAAAGAGCCACTGGCTCCCTGGTGCGTAAGGCGACATGCCGCGCATGCAGCCACATTGGACAAGGAGAGGCTCACCACGGAACTGCTGCTCAGATCTGCTGTCCATTAGAGCTGACTGCTGTTCCTCTGACACCTCATCGTCCAGAAAACGTGCCAACAGGAAGATGCTTGGACAAGCTGAGACATGTCAGCACTCTGCGTGTTTGTTCGTTCGTTTGTTTAGGATTTTTTTTCATTCCATTTCCCCGTAAAATACAAATGTCCTGCTGGATATAAAGGCGAGAGAAGTTTTTCTGCTTCTCAGAGAAATAACTTTTCTAAACCTTTCACTTTATGTTACATTTCCCCAGTTATAATGTAACTATATCAGAGATAAGACAGTTGACTCTTACACTACAAAGTAATGGTACAGTTACGCGGTAACAGTGGAGATATATTGCGTTACCCACTTATCCCCCCGTACCCACCTATCCAGC
This sequence comes from Electrophorus electricus, assembly GCF_041902795.1. NCBI lineage: Eukaryota > Metazoa > Chordata > Actinopteri > Gymnotiformes > Gymnotidae > Electrophorus > Electrophorus electricus. The sequence goes on from NC_137499.1 coordinate 22,295,916, forward strand.
TCTTTATTTATTCATTTACTTATTTAACTGTTTATTTGTTTAGAAACGCTGTCAACAGATTCTGACTATTAAAATAGAAGTGTTCAGTTTCTGAAATGCTGCCCTGCCTGTTCCTATCCGCTGTGCTTAATTAGGGGCTGTTGTTTGGGTCTGGGGCGTGGCAATGTCCACCGTGGAGCGGTCACGCTCACAGGAGTCGTCAGGGTCATGGCCACACCTCCCACTGCAGTGTGGCCTCTCTCCAGTGATTGGGTTATAATGAATCAGCTGAAAGAGTCTTAGTGAACAGGAATGGATAATGCACTGGCATGGCTGGAGGAACAATCTAATTTGGTCATTAGAGAGAGAGAGAGAGAGTGTGCGTGTGTGTGTGTGTGTGTGTGTGTGTGTGTGCGTGTGTGCGTGTGCAGGAGAGTGAGCAAAAAAAGAGGGAGAGAGGAAAAGAGACCAATAAAGAGAGCGAGAGGGATGCTGGGATATCGGTAGTGTACTGGCGGGCTCCTGACCTTCTCATGCCTTAATAGCCTCCTCTTGGGATAAAGGTCATTTTATTATGTTATTGAAATGTGTGTGTGTGTGTGTGTGTCTGTGTGTGTGTGTGTGTGTGTGTGTGTGTGCGTGAGTGAGTGAGTGTGTGTTCTACTCTTTTTTAAAAGCTGAAGCAGATTATATTGTGCAGATATTGCACAGCTACTAAGATCAGTTTTTCAAAGAAATGTTGAATATATACATTTTTGTATATTTGAGAAATAAATGTTTAAAATATTACATGGCAATAAAGAGAAAAATATCATATGGTAATAAAGAGATATCCATATTTAAAAACAACTGATCATAGAAACACTCCACTCTACAATATTCCACACACAGACACACACACAAACACACACACACAGTGTGAATGCTGCATGGTGTTAATGGATGATTTAGTGGGTTAGCTGTGTTGCATTTCTACTGCACTTGAAATGTCGTCTGCACGTTGAGTTTCCAGCCTACACATTGAGGCGTTAATGGAGGAGAGAGAGAGAGAGAGAAGGAAAGAAGGAGAACTGCACAAATGAAGAGAAGAATGTCGAGTTCCACCACAGACGCATTAGAAGCATCTTCCCTCTCTCCCTCTGTCTCTCTCAACCATCCCTCCATCACACTCTCTCTATTTGCTCATCCATCACTATCGTCTCCCTCTCTCGCCTCTCCGTCTACCCCCACCTCACCAGTTTAATCCCCCACCCTTTTTTCTCCACTTCATGCCCTTGCTCTCTCTCTCTCTCTCTCTCGCTCTCTCTCTCTCTTGCTCTCTCTATCTATCTCCACCTTCTTGCGCTCTCTCACTCTTCACTCTTCCTGACCAGACATCGTTTTTTTACGACGTGTTAAGAAAACAAGCCAAACAGGCGATGGGGTTTTAACATATATGTCGCTCGCACACGTGTCTGTTTACACATGCGTGGGTGGGACATTGTTTGGGGCATTGACAATTAAGTATCTCAAGATGCAGAAACAAATAAAGGTGGCCGTCTGTCCTTGTCTCCGCCCCCCTGAAGTGAGCTTGTCCAATCATAATCACCAAAGCTCTCACTAGGCACTTTTTTTTCTCCCCAGCAACCCGCATAAGTTTAGAGAAAAAGCCAGCACTGCCCAGCAGAAATGTGCCCTGCCTTTCCTCCATTCGTCCTGCAAGGCTAACATGACCTGGCTCACTGTGAAACGGAGTTTTGTGTAACAGCCCTCTGGAGGTCCCCAGCACTGCACTGTTCGGTGTTTTCTCTACTCTAGCACGCCTGATTCAGCACCCAGGGCCCTCGGGAATGAGCCAGTGAACTGAATCAGCTGTGTTTGTTGTGGTCCTTCAAAGCCCAGCTCTGCGGTCTGACCCAGCGTGAATGGCTTTTCCATGCTGGACAGTGATAGGCAGGTTAATGTGCAGCCACACCCGCCGCATCTCTCGGGCCTCTGTAGGGTCCAGGGAAAAGAGCCGCATGCCGAACTGAAGATGCCGTGTGGCTTTTAGCCCTGCGACTTTGCCTCTGCTGATAACAACACCAAATCTGAATCACGCGAGAGTGAACCCGAATGAAGAGCCATGATCCACGATTTATTAAAGGCCTTAAGAATGACTTTGAGACAATGGTGCAAATCGTAGCTAGTCAGAGGTACTCAGTTAACCAGTTTTATCAGTGAAAATCTCACATGACTCATAAAAGGAACAAAAGCTCTTTTGTGCGTGTCCGTGTGTGTGTGTGAGAGAGAGAGAGACTGGAAGCTGGATCGCTTGATGTCACAGGGTACTGTTTTTTTTTCCTACGTGGCATTTAGTGGACTCGCGCCCCGCGCTCACCATGTGATTTATGTGGTCTGGGCAGGTGCTGCCTGGCAGGCAGGGCAGGTCAGCAGCAGCACGTAATGGCAGGTATGTAGGTGGAGGTGAGAAACTGATTACAGCATCATCCCTCTGTCTGATCATTTCATTTCATACTTCTACTTCATCCTTCTGCTCTATCACCCACCGCCATCCAGACATTCATCAGTCTTCTCCACCCACCTACTCCCCGCACCCCCCCGCCTACTGACTCTCCCTTCGTCTCCATCTCTCTCTCCTTCTCTCCCCTTTGCTATTTCTTTTTTTTTTTTTTCATTATTAGAGTTGAGATACATTTTTGTCGTTGCAACATTTTTCTGTACGGCATCATGATTTGGGATATATTAAAAACATTAGTGACACTTCCTGTTTCATTAAAGATCGGTCTGCAGTTATAGTCATTAAAGCAGAAAAACAAACTCCCCCAGAAGCCTTGGTAAAATGTCCACATGCCTGAGATTGAGCAGGCAGCTTGAATCTGGAACATCCCATCGTGCTGAGTACTCTCTTCATGTCTGAAAAATCAAGGCATTCACATGCTCATTTGCATAGTGTAGTCTTTTGTGATATCAGTCATTTGCATACTGTAGTCTTTTGTGATATCAGTCATTTGGAGGCCGGTATTGTGATAAAGATTGACAAATGATATATCTTGTCTCCCTACATCAGACTGTGATATTGACGTATACTGACTTAAAGGTATGACAAAAAAAACCTTAATACTCCCATCTTCAGTTTCTTTATTCGTCTCTGTTCCCTGTCTCTCTCTCTCCCTCTCCCTCTCTTTTTATCTCTTACCCTCGCTCTCTCTCTCTCTCTCTCTCCCTCTCTCCCCAGATGCTGGTTAGTGCTCATTAACCCTGTCATGTAGGCTGCAGGATTTAAACGTTTTCAGTTTTGTATCTCCACACCTGCTCCACCCTGCTCTTCTCTTCGTCGGGGCCATGGGGCTTCGGCTGCTTCCGCGTCTGCTGCCTGCATCCGTGGACGCCAACTCCAGGCTTTGCTGGTGCGCCATGCGGTTTTGTTTGGATCATCTTTTGGTTTCTTTCCGCCCCGGTTAGCCTTGTCGACGGTTGTTTGCCGACGGTGTTCTGTACGTAGTATATGTGCTCAGAGTATGTTCGATATAACACCACCACACACTGACCCTCTGCACAGCATTATGAGTTTAAAGGACAAAGTAGTGTGAAAGTCCTGTTAGTACAACAACAAAGTACTTGGTATAAATGTGTACACAAATATAGTATATAAAAACATTTGCATTTATGGCATTTAGAAAAATGACTTTTAAAGAAGTGTGAAATAAATAGGTTGTAAATAGGTTAGAGTCCAAAACTACCCTTAACCTGTTTTTAGGGGGCATTTTTCAGGTGTGCCATGTGGTTATGTTTGTATGGTCATTTGGGTTTTTTTCATCCTGGTTAATCTGAGAGTCAGTGCTGAAACCTAGACTGAGAGCTATGCACTACAATTCCATAAAAAATGTTACAATTACTAGATCTCTTCTTTAAAAAACAAACAAACAAGACAGTTCAAGTGCAAATATAAAATTTTCGTATAAGTGCTTGCTAGGATTTAAGGCATTTCAGAGTAGAGTATTCAGTCAGCATTTAAAGACAGCAAAGGACTCTGAAGAAGTTCACTCGACCAATCATGTTCCAGGACCAAGAATAGTTCTGATGCTTGACTTCTATGAATCTTGGTAGGATGGTGGGTCAACTCAACCTGAGCTTGAAGTTCAAAGGGTTCCATGTACAGATCAGGTTTTGGCCATTGCCATCAAGTAGGTTAAGTTTTGTAGGCACGCTATAATAATAACAATAACAACAACAACAACAACAACAATAATAATAATAATAATAACAATAATAATACTTATTATTATTTATTGGTATTGTGATTGCTGTTGCTGTTGTTCATTTTATTTTTATTTTTGTTCTTGTAATTACAGAGTTTTCTGGTCTCACTAAGATTTAAACACAAGCCCAATGTGATGCTGAAGATTTCTGGTTCTTCAGAAAATTAATTTCAATGAATGGGAAAAAATCAGTGTCCCTATCTCCATGGTTTCCTATGGCTTCTCCGTGGTCTTGTGTCTGTTTTGCTTTACTTCCTTGTTGTGGTTCTGTTCCTTAGTTTCGTTTTCTCCGTCCCTCATGAGTTGCACCTGTGTCTTGTTTAGTGCTCATTAGACTGTGCATTTAATCCCTGTGTTTGCATTGTCTTCTGGCTGGTCATTGTAACCCAGGCCTTGTTTGTTGTTCCTAGCCGAGTTTGTGTCTTCTCTGTCTTATCATTGTTTGTGTTTTTGTTATAGCTTGCTCCTTTTTTGTCATTGTGAGTTTAGTTAATCTTGAATTCCTGGACTCTACGTGTTTGCTCTATGACCCTGGACTGTTATACTGATTACGGTTCTGGATTTGGCCCTAATAAAACTTGCTCTTCTCAACGTATGCGTACGCCTACTAACCACTAATCGTTACATTCTGTGACAGGCCAGGCAGAATCAGACGCTCACAGATATCAAACAGGAGGGTTATTAGTGTTCAACTCAGCGGTAGCTGAATAAACCAGTAAACCAAAACCAAGGGGGATAAGGGGGGATCCAAATCATAGAGATTGAACCAGAAGAGCAATCCAAAAAACAGGCAATAAATCCAAAAACAGGGGCAGGCAAAAATCAACAACGAGGAATACAAAATCAGGGTACGGTACACAGGAAGGTAATAAAAACAACACTCGGTATGCTTGGAGAATCTAAAGGCAATACTTCGCAATGTCTGAGAGCTCCAGAAAGGCTTAAATACAAAATCCTCTGAACACAGGTGACAACGATCTGATTGAACGTCTCTGATTGACTGTTGTTGGCCAGGTGACGAACAGGCTGCTGGGTAGTGTAGTGTGGTATGGGATCGGGCGGTATGACACACTAGGACTTTGGTATCTGAAGGTTTTTAAAAAATAATTGTGGTTAAGAAGCAACAATTAAACTACCTTATGAAATTTTTATTCTACAGTTCAGCACACATTCTGTTTAATCCTACAGTCCACCACACATTCTGTTTAATCCTACAGTCCACCACACATTCTGTTTAATCCTACAGTTCAGCACACATTCTGTTTAATCCTACAGTCCAGCACACATTCTGGCTAATCCTACAGTCCAGCACACATTCTGTTTCTTGTTCAGCCTCTTACACTGTATGCTCTTTCCCAACACTCTGGAGTTGTGCTTTGAGAATTGTCCCATGCATTTGTGCACATGCTGCATGTTTTGGGCTGTGTGTGTGTGTGTGTGTGTGTGTGTGTGTGTGTATGAAAGAGTAGGCAGTCAGAGGGCTCTCTCTCTCTCACACACACACACACACACACACACACACACACACACACACACACACACACACACACACACACGTTTACCCAGATCACAAGTTTCCTGCATTCCGATGACGATTCTGAAGAATGCCCAGACAATCACCAGCCAGGCACACGTTCATCATCACCAGACTATTAAGTGCACTTGCTACTCATTGACTCTACCTGTTTATACCTGCCATTACCAGACACTCTTTGTGAAGTATTGCCACTTGTATTGTCAGTGCATACCAAGCTTTTGTATTGTCCGTACATACCAAGCATTATATCTGATTGTCTTGCTGTAGTTCTGAACCTTTTCTGATTGCTTACCTTTGTTTTTTGCCTTTCCCTTTTGG
>NC_137499.1:22314490-22394490 GCF_041902795.1 Electrophorus electricus
TCTTGGCTTCAAAATTCCTGAAGGTCCACTGACCTATTACCGGCCATGGAGTGCTCTGGTTGCCAGATAAGTTGTAGTCACTCTGAAAAGGATCAGGGCCCAAAAGCGTCATAATATGTGTGTCATTGTTAAATGGTAGTGTGAGTACCTCATTTAAAATAATCTATATGAAGTGTTTGGGAAAGAGGATCCAGGTCTGTATTTTGCTGTATTTTTCTCCTGTTTTGATGTCTCCATCCTGCATCAGTGTATCACACTACACTACATTTTCTACAACCTCTGCATGTTATATGACCCTATCGGCTGCAGGCTTGACCTTACCACAAAGACATTATCCACAGGTGTTTTTTCCCCCTTCCCTGTTATACTTATTTATGAAAATACACCAGGGAATTGCTTATCTGATCATGTTTATTAAAGCAATAAAAAGGTAAAAATTAATTGGGTACAATGTTATAAGGTAGATATAACATTTTATCAAAGGTTCTTTTTTTACTACAAGCTTTTTATTTAGCAAGAACTAAAGGTCCGACTTCAGGGATCAGGGCCGTGTGTCGCACAAGTTGATGCTGCAGAAAAGCATTAGGCGTTAGAAAGAAAACAGGTCGCGTGCTCTGAGCACTGGCAAAGTTAAGCACAACTCACGACACGGTTTCGGTTTCGTGATCTCTTTGGCGAGACTGTACCGTAGATCCCGTTTTTTTTTTTTTTTTTACTACAAACTCCTCGGTGCCAGATTTTTCTCTTTAATGCTTATTTTTAAATTCTTAATTGTATTTCTTTGCACGCAAAACGTTTTATTTGGTACGTATTTTATGATTCTCTAACACAGTACTAGAGAAGGTCCCAACGCGCCCGACCCCAACGCGCAGAAGGAGCTGATATTTGAAAGAAAACATACTTAGGTTATAGGTGCCTGCACCTTGATGTTAAAATGAATTTTCTGCTGGGATTGTCTGCACCCTTAACTAGCGAGGCTCAGAAGGTGACGCGCGGATTCACACATTATTATTGGCGCTTAATTGGACAGCCACCCAACCTGAGCGAAATACTTCAGCTCGCTTTAGTAAACTTACTGGGCTGAGAGGCTGCCTCGTAATGTCGGATAAATAAAGTTAAAGACCATTAACCCTTGATGTGTTTCTTGCACTGGAACACGTTAGCTCATGAACAGGTGTAGTCAAAAAATCTTCTGAATGTTCTTGCAGGAAAATAAATCGCCATCATATCCCCCGACAATTTGAGACTATGTTAATAAAGCATTTATCTTTGTCTCCTGACAGTGCAACTTGTGTATAAGTTAACAGATATGTAAAGTGGCTTATCTGGTATTAAAAACTACAATATAACAGTAAAAAAAGGAATTCAGGAACAAACTTTTAGAAGCCGTTATATTATCCGTTCATTATCCCGACAGCCCCAAACAAATCCCGATTCTAATCTGCTATAAAATTGATTACACAAGAATTATCCATATGACCCAAGAGCGAGCGTAAGCTCTACTAGACTGTACTAGGTCGTCTTGAAATGTGATGTCAGCTCGCTCTGTTTAATATTTAATCAGACGTCATCTCTCGTCTGTTTTATTTTAAAGGAATAATCCGAGATTTTATTGTGCGCACATTCTTAACCTGCTAGCTATTTCTGTTCCCAGTGAAGACAGGTTTCGCGCAAGACAGCAGAAATGTTTGCTGTGTGATATTCTGAGCTGTTTTCATGAATCTCTCTCGGCTGGCCGGAACTTTTATTATTGTACTCAACATTCAAACGGGCGACAGTGAGACATCGGTGTACATCATGTATTAGGTGCACAGTTATTTCAGCGCTGCTCGATGTGTATGACCGTATAAGGAAAAGCAGTCGTGCCCGGCTGCAATAGGCTGCGGAGCGGCGCCTGTCGTGACCATTTAACCCTTCTTGTACTGAATTTTTGCGAACGTTTTCCTACGTCCTCGGTAAAGAAGCATCATATGCGCGTTATAGCGTTTAACGCCCAGGCTTATAGCACAAGCATCCACTACCCGCAGGTTTTCACCCGTCCAGTCTCCAGTCATAATCGCGTTTTCACCAGTCCTTCCCTAGCCGTTGCCCGTTGGCACACCGATGACGGAGGCGTATACAGATGCGCTAGCTGAATACTTTGAAAGCTTACCGCGGTGACCCAGATATCTGTCAGATTCGCGGGCCACTTATGCTTGAATGCCACGTGCAGCCGGCCTGTGGAATGGTGGCTGCGTTTTTACTATAAGAGTGTTTCGCTTTGACCGTCGCTTATTGACGTCATATTGAACGAACAGTGTGAATCACCATAGAGCAGAAGCTATTTAATCATCGCGTGGTCCATAGCTGATCGGAGAATAAGCGCTGTCTGTGATGCTTAGAGGTGCATTCGCGGGTCTGGCAAAAGGATGAATTTACTGGAATAGATGATGTTCAGGTCAGGTGATTTATACTGCACGTGGAAGCTGCCTGCATAGAATTTACGTATCGATTATGACGTATGTGTTTGCATTGTTACTTTTGGATTATTTCTGCTGCATATTCATCTGCCAGGAACATGGTCAGATGCAGCCACAAATAAAGTAGCAGTTAAAATGTCTTTCCAGGAAAAAAAATAAATAAAATCTGTCCCTTTTGTTACAGAGTAACTGGTGCAGCCCGCGTGTGACTAAATATGTTCTTGTAAAAATAGTAATAATGACAAGAACAATTAATAAGAAAGAAAAAAGAAAAGAAAAGAAAGAACAGGTCCAGACACGAACAGAAGAAGAGTAAAGAAATAAAATTACATTTTGTGCTGTATCTTTATGTAATTAATGTTACGCGATACCAAAATTAGGCATAGCCTCTCTCTGTCACACACACACACACACACACACACACACACACACACACACACACACACACACACACACACACACACGTTGTCTAAACTTCTAAGCTTGAACATTCTAGATCGATGTTGTTCCTTTGTTGGACTGAACTCTGAATTGCCATCAGTTTGTTTACGATAAAAATGTTTACTGTATTTTGCTGGCCCTATTGCGTTTCTCTCTCTCTCTCTCTCTCTCTCTCTCTCTCTCTCTCTCTCTCTCTTTCTCTTTCTCCAGTTCTGATGCTCTCTCTCACACACACACACACTCTCCATTTCTCTTTTGCTACACACTCCATATAGACAATTAAATTCTGTTTAAATATCTAGGCTATAAATATTATGCTATTGATATATTTTACCAGATTATTGCAAATGCTAAAGACAGGGAGGGTCTTTTGAACATAAAATGACTACAAAACGTGTGGCCGCCTTTGCGTCACAAGAGAAGAATTTTGCTCGCCACTTGAGAAGCTGTAAACGACGCTTCGTGCTTGTGTAGCGCAGCGAGCTCGAGCACTCTGGAAACCGCGGTTTGGGGCTGGCCTGCCACGAGACCGCCCCTGCCCTACCAGACGTCACACCGATGCCTATTTGCATGAAGTGTTTTCTGCAGCTTGCTTCAGAGTTCACGCCGATTCCGCCTGGCAACACGGCCAGCTTCTTGGATAGGGACGGTGCAAGGAATATAACGAGAAAAGCCCCCATGGTTGCTTTCGCTACGGAAGACAGACGCACTAAGGCGCGCTGAACGACGTTTTCTGCGCCTTGTTTTGCGAAGCACCGTCTCGCAGTGAAAATGGAGCTCCCCGCCGCGGGAGAGCACGTCTTCGCCGTGGAGAGCATCGAGAAGAAACGTATCCGAAAGGTTTGGTAACGTTTGCAAGTCGTGTTTAAAATAGGCTTTGTAAAGCACAAAACGCATCCGTATCGGTAAACTACAGATTTGACACAGAGACACGGTTCAGGTCCTTTTCTCTTTTTTTCAGAACTCGGATAATCTAGTTAATGTTTTGGGACCTTCCACATCCCAACTGACGTTTATTTTTACGGTCTTTACAGGGAAGGTTCGAGTACCTGGTTAAGTGGAGGGGCTGGTCCCCAAGGTGAGTGTTACATTAACGTTTACCGTTCCTATAGCTGCGGGGTAACGAGGGAATGAGTGCGAGGGAGGGAAGATGAGGCAGAACTTCATCCCGCGCTCACCGCTGATGTGCGACGAATGCCATCGCTGTCTTCTGCTGCTTCACTTTGGAGAGAGAGAGAACTGGTTTCAGGATTAAACCGCGCAAATACTACGAATGCACATTTGAACAGGCATGAAGTATTTGGTGAGGCAGCTTGCGTGGCCTCAAAATGAGGACACGTGCGGTGTTGCTTGTTTACTTTGCGTGCCATATTTTTAACGCGTATCACACGAGACCGCTTTTAGTTTTCATTTTGCCCATAGCGTTTTTATATGACATACATTTGCAATATTCGACTTCTTTCTTATGATCAGTGCATAAGTTGTTAAATATTTAGCGTTGACATTTAGCAAAGAGAGCCCGTGCTACCATTCTCTCCGTTAACGGTTAAGGTGACAGCCACGTTAAACGGGGTTTGGTTGAGAGAGCTGGTTACATGCATGCGTTGCCCCCCCCTTATTTTCTCCTCTCTTTATAGGTATAACACGTGGGAACCGGAGGAAAATATTCTGGACCCGCGCCTCCTTGTCGCGTTCCAAAACAGGTGAGGTAGGGAACGGCAGCCTCGGCTCACGCGCTGACCTTGTATAGTAAAACAGGGAGGCGGGGTAAAGCTTTCACTATCACAGTAGGCTGCTGCCCTCGCGTCGCTCAGGGTGCGTGCGTGCGTGCGTGCGTGCGTGTATCTAACTCATACTCTGCCTGACAGAGGGAGGGCGCAAGGAAACACGAGCGCGAGAAAATGTGCGCAGGCGCGTCTGAACTGGGACTGAATTGAATCGCATGTGCACGCCACGGCAATGTCAAGCTTCGCGCGCACCGTTAGACAGGGCTGTTTACAGGCGCGCAGTATGATAGCATCTCACGTAACGATTTTACAGATCAACCTCATTTGATTAAACTGCACGAACAAGTTCCAGTGTGTGATTTTGCATGCAGTTGTTCCTCGCTTCTGATGGGGGAAGGGACCATTATTAGGATCGTGCCACGTTTGCGCTTCCTTAATAGCTACCTTAATATGCAAATGCAGCACGTACCCATCTAGAGTAATTATTTGAGGTTTATAGCAGACACGGGCCAAAACACCCGCAAACCTGTATTTCACGCACACTGTTAGGCGCCATCTCCTAGCGCAAACAGGCGATTTTCCGTGTCGGTACATACATTAGTACCCCCTGCGCTCCCCGCCTTCCGAAATTCCACTCACATTAGCACCGAGCGCTCGGGACCTCTAACTGGCATCTGCTTGCGCCATTAGCCGTCTCCCTTCGCGATGGGCAATTCTGTTGTGAATAATTGCACGCCTCCCCCGAGTGTATGCGGTTACTCCACCGCCTAATTAGGTTTTGGGTGTGTGGAGAGGAAGAAAGGGAGTCGATGGGAGAGGCGTTAATAACCCGTTTCGTCAAAAGCACGCTTTCTTTCTCTGGTAGATCATGTATGACAAATGCCAGGCTGCTGACCCTAATGACCAAAAAGCCCGGTTCGTTAGTCGGGTGCAAGCGACCAGTTTTAGCACAGCATTTATTTTGACGAAACTGAAATAAATTAGTCAGTTTAGTTGGTGTAGGGCGTAGGTCTTCTCACTCCAGCTCAGTCACAGGCTTTTTCCGATACTCCAGTAATCAAAGCCTAGGTTGTCAAAACAGCCGCATCCATTATTCCTGTATCGCCAAATTACATTATATTGTCTGGAAGCTTGACACGGTAGCCTACTGTTGTGTGGTCCTGTGTCGACTGTGGTCAGCAGCTTTATATTATTCTGTATATTGCTGTTTATGTACCATATATATCATCAGGCTTATGTTCTAAAGAAGTGATCATTCTTAATGAAGTACTAACATTTCCTAAAGTCAAACTATTTCTTAAAGTCTAACTACAGCCTGGTGAATAATTAAAATAGGCATTTAATGTATACTAAATAGAGATATGAAAATCACTGGGGGAAAAAATACAGATCTGAAAATGCTTGTATGCTTTTTAAAAGGCTGTTTACTCTTTTGTGTTCAGGGAACGTCAGGAACAGATGCTGGGCTATCGCAAAAGAGGCCCGAAACCAAAGCAGCCCTTCATACAGGTGAGCGAGTGACCTCTTCAAACACACATTTCTCTTGTTTTTTGTGTGGGTTTTTTTGGCGCTTGCCCAGTGCTTGGCAATGGAAGCTGCCTGGAGGGTTTCTTTATTATAGGGGAACTTAAGCTGTCTGTATTGTATACAACAGTATTATGCCTTTTCTACAGAACTACAAACTGTTCCAATATATCTGTGTATACTATGTGTATACATGAGTGTAGTAAGCTACTGTATATACATGATTGTATGAACGGTACAGCCGTGTCATTCTCTATGTAAAATGTGTATTTAGGCATATATTGAGTACAAGTATGAGAATATGAGTATTGATATGAGTACAGTGTGGTCACACCTAACAACACTGTAACCAAGGCCTCATTGTTCTTGTGTAAATAACTATTTGATTTGGTCATCGCCTTCAAACTGCAGTTTATGGTTTATTGTCCATGTGTCAGGTCCCCTCGTTCGCCCGGAGGTCCAGCATCCTCTCTGGTCTGCAGGAGGCGCCGCACGACGCGTGTCTTAGAATGGCCATGGACCCAGCGCAGGCGCAGCAGTACCAGCTGAATAGCAGGAAGCACCACCTATACCAGCCGCTCCCGAGCGAGAGCCCTGGTGGTACTGTCCCCAATGGCAAGAAGAAGCACTACTACCAGCTCAACAGCAAGAAACACCACCACTACCAGCCCGACCCCAAAATGTACCAGATGCCGTGTGATAGGTCAAAGGAGCCCGCGGTGCCCCAGGTGGGCAGGGATGGTTGGAGCCTCCCTCCAACCCTGCAGCAGAAATGGGACGAGGACTCTAGATGCCTCGGCAAAGCGCAGGACTTCACAATGGAGCTCAACAGCGGAGGCCATGAACCAGAGCTCAGCGCCGAGCTTCCCGTTAAGCAGGACGGTGCACCTGCGAACGGAATAAGCAGCAAGCTGAAAATAGTGAAGAACAAGAACAAAAACGGACGCATCGTCATCGTGATGAGCAAGTACATGGAAAATGGCATCCAGGCAGCCAGGGTTAAAGGTGGGGAGGTGGATGGAGGCCTGAAGCAGTCAGAGCAGCTGCCGGAGAGCAAGGCCGAGGACGTCGATAACGAAAAAAACAAGCTCCCCAAGAAGCATGGCTTTGAGAGCCTAGGATGTGGAAAGGACAGCAAAGGTCAGGACAAACCTCCCCTCTGTGGACTTATGAATAGAACAACCCTCCCTGACTCAGTTATGTCGGGGCCAGTGGCAGCTGAGGTGAACAAAGAACAGGAGTTCCGGAATCTTGAACATTCAACACATGAGGATCAACCGCTGCAGCTGACGACCAAATCCTGCCTGAGCCCAAAGACCTCTGAAAAGGCCATCCCTTCGCAGTTAGATCAAAGGAATAGACAGGGGGCCCACAAGAGGTGCTCAGAACTGGACAGGGACCATGGGGAGGCTAAAAGGTTCGTGAGTGTTCAGAGCGTCAGTGCACCAAACACAGGGACAAGTCAGTGTCAGAACTGCACCACAAACCTTAATGGTCACCAGCTAACAAATGGACGCAAGTTTGAATTCCAGCACTCCAGCCAGGACGAGCCCATAGATCTTAGCTGTGCGCGATCACGAAAAGAGAGGAATTCTGTAATGGATTGTCAGATAAATGGGAACTCTGAACAGTGTGAGAAAGAGACAGAGATAACGGTGGAAGAAACGCCTTTTACACCTTTTCTTGGGAATATAATAATAACAGACGTCACAGCAAACTGTCTTACAGTTACATTTAAGGAATATGTAACTGTCTAGAACTGACAGCTTTAAAACAAAACTACTGACATCGCAACTCTGTGAATATGTACATATATAAAGTAGGCTTGGTCTTCAGATTTCAGAAGATCACCTCATTTGTTTTCAGAATGATCCAGTATAAAGTCCAGGTTTTAATATTTTTCAGTCTGCATACAATTCCACTAAATTTTGCTAACTATTCCATATTAGTGATATAAGTCAACAAAACGTTTTTTACACTTTTGTTTTTCCAGTGGCTTGTTTCTGTTCGCTATGCTTTATAAGAAGGCTAATATGTCTATGAAGCACTTATGTATGTAATGTTAAATGATTTTTATTGTTCTCTCTTTTAACATTTCAAAACTTTGTAAAGTGCTTTAGCTTCATCTCAGCACATTAAAAGCATATTTTTGATGTGTCACTAGATTCTCAAGTTAGTGTCTGTATGTGGGTGCGTGCGTGCACGTGTGTGGGTACAACGTGTAACTATGAAAGCTCAGGTCATGTAAACAAAAGTGCAGATCGTTTTTTTCCCCTAGTAATTATGTTGTCCCTCAGTATCGAAATGTACTTTGCCCTGTCCCTTTAGGCGGACAGAGAAACTGAGGAGTGTTTAAGCTTTATCACAGTTGGAGTGGACATTACTTTACGCTGCGTTAAACTAGTCTACTGATCATGAATGAGTTCAGCAGTCCGGGGGAAAATTCCGGGCTCATGATTTGCACCGACCATGTCAAGGCCTTCGGAAGCGTCGCGTTGATTTTTTTTATACTGTAAATTTTATACAGTTTAGGGTCTAAACTGGAAATACTAAATGTATTTCCAATGCGCATAGAGCTTCTTGATTGTATCGGTTCCATTAGCTCTCTGCGTGCGGGTTTAGTATTTAGGTGATGAGTTATTGCGCCGAGCTGTACGGTATCCGCCTAATGCGCCGTGTCACTACAGTCTTCCTTGCGTTTTCCTTCATCCAAAGTTTATTTAAAAAAGGTGGTGCACTTGTTTTTATCCAGAGATATCATGAAGATGACGTTGCTCCTGATTTTTAGGTAAACAGACATGAGTATTAGTATTAGTCTATTAGTAAATAAACCCTTAGGCAGTTTGGAGGGAAAATATATTTTCTCTGCGTACATGGGAACAAGTTACCTTGTAGTGTATATGCCTGAGCACTTCACCGTTTTAAAATAAGGCTACATGATTTATCCGCAATTAGCACCAGACCAAAATTAGGAACAGACATCCTTTATGTTCTGTTTTTTAAGTGAGCAAAATTAGGAAAACCTTACCCCGAAACCAAAGATTTGAGAAGTCGGAACTGCGTTTAAATCAGATTATAATCCTTAGATATACTGATCATTCCGAGCCGGCCTTTAGCTGTTTGGCGGCCCTTGACCTCTCTGGGTTAGCAAAAAATAAATAAAAAATCTTTATAAAAATACGAAATCTTGTAAAATGTGTTAAAGCCACTATCGTGCATCTATTTGCATACTTGCTCCTTTATCGTGATTGCGAAGTGGTAACATTTTTGGTTATAGTTGGTTATACTTAAAACAGAATGCGCCTATTTAAATTCTGACCCAAACTGAGTACACCCACTAAACGAAGGATACACTCATGCCTTGAGAGGTAACTAGTTAACTGATTAAACAAATTATCCATTTGTGATTATACGTGGCTGTTATATATCATTTTAACGACCTGCGGCTTTGAGAGCAAGGCCTACATCTCCTAGATAGCAACAGAAATAGGTTTAGTTTCTCAGTTTAGTTGATGCCAGCCGACATTTGGAAACCGCATATACATCAAAAGGAAACCTCTATTAAGCTTCATAAAGTAGTTGTAAGCCTCTGTGTCATTTTATTCTACTTACAGCTGTCACAGCACACGGGCAAACGGTTAGACCGATAAGCTGTATTGCAGCTTTTGTATTGCAGTATCAAGTAATTTTAAAAAGCTGATAGTTACAACTAAAGGATATTCGTTAGCCAAACGAAACAAGCACAGGATTATAACCATTGGTAGTTGGCCTGTTATTTGAACTAATCATTTTACGAACTAAAAGTTTTTAACAACGGGATAAGTAGCTCAGCAAATCCAAAATGTGGACTATCTAAAACTTTAAAACACAGAAAGAGTGTTTCCAAACAACCATTTACTGCAAGCTATAAAAATGGTGTAAATGTAGACTGTTCTTTAAATGTTGTAAGCTAAATCCCCCCAAAAGTTAATCAATTCTTGATTAAAGTTTTATGGCGTTTAAAATAAACACAAATAATCGTCGATATCTTTTCTTGAGTTAATCTAACCCCAAGATGAAACAATGACTAATATCGATGTCTTCTCGCTGGGACTTCGTGCGGCATGGCGCAGAGGGTCGTGAGTGCCCTATGCGCGGTGGCGGAGCTGCAGGATATCGACACTCGGAGAACCGCCCGGCTGCACAACTGCACTTCGATACTTTATCAGCTAACATGGCGGCCAGCAAACGTTTTCGGGAGAAAGATCAGCACCGCGTTCTTCGCCCGCTGGCTCTGGGCGCTCTTCCGTTTTGAGAAGGCTTTGACTAAAGCGGCCGTCGGCGCGGTGGTTCACTCATCAACCATTTCGTCTCATGCGGAGCAGAGAGACAAGCTGCGGTTTCATCGCGCCTGCGATATAAAATGGCTTCCTCCACTCGGTCCAGTTAATGTGTGATTTAGTAGCAATACCAGAGGAAGGTTTTCTGGCACTCGCAACAGCCAAATATGGTCGTGTTGCACGTTTTTTTCTGTCGAAATTAGTTAAACGAAGAAGATTAATTCGTGTTGCGTAAAAATGTAGAATGACCTTATATACGTCAATTAGACAGGTGTAATGATGGCATAATTACTTTGAATCTTTTACATAATCCGTGCTGAGCGTGAAGTATAAAGCTCATAGGCTGTTAGGTAAAGCCATAATCGCTTTTTACTTCAAACTCAGAGCGCTAGTTGGATTATCTGTATAAAGAACTTTGATTTGAGGAACGAAGAATACTAATTGATCAGATCTCTTAGAGTTTGATATTAATATAAAATATTATAATTACTTGTAGGTCACCACAACACTTCACAGGGGTGAGACACGCCTATTCTCCCTTTAAAATGGGTTCATTCTAAGGCTTTAAAATATTCATACAAAACCGTTTCGAAATAGTCAGTGGGACATTCAGAACTGATTTGACGAGCTGTCATGAATATGGACAACAGCACATATTATTAACCAGTCTAAATACGAATAATATGCAATGCGCAGAACATTATAACTTGGCTATTTTAGGCTGTTTATATATTTCGTTCAATAATGTTTGAATACAATTTTTCTTCCTTAAATTGGTTTATTCTCTATTTGTTTGCCTGCTTTTCTAACCTAGAGAAACATAAAGATCTTTTTTTTTTCAAAAGAAGAAGGAAGCGAAGAAGAAAACTGTCTTCTTCAACTCATACAACACATGACTGGATACCAAAGATCCACTGATCAAATAGCCTAATTAAATAATTTTTAGGCTACTGTAATGCTTCTAAAAAATTATGAGTTTTCCATACTTAACTTTAAATGTAACTTTAAAACCACCCACTTTAAGTGGCCAATTTAATACCTGACCAAAAATCTAATTAAGATGTAATAAAATACGGACTAATCTACAGACTATTCTCCTAATTTCCGTTTTGCAAATTGTGCAGTTTTTCTGTTGCTGCGCAAAACTCGTTGCCCAGAAACTAGCGAACCAATAATCTTCTTACAGCTCGACCGCGCGCCCATATACGGATGCAACCACTGCTGCACTGCACCACCGACGCGACCAATCGCCTTCCGCAAGCGCAGAAGAGCGCAGACAGCCTTTACCGCACGCCTTCCTCTCAGATTAAACGTTACCTGCTTATCGCCCTTGCGAAAACGTAACCATGTCCATTTGCTCGATACATTATTTAATCCTATTTCACGTGTAATTCTATCTGCTGCAAGGGACAGTTATATAGTTTTACCACGCCTGCCTAAGCATTATTCAAAATGATTTAATAATGTATATTGCTCTACAAAGGATATAGATTGTAACTCGAATAGGCGTTTTGTTATTGTTATTAAAACTGAAACAACCTTGTTGTTCACGAGTGATCAAATTATTTACGCAGTTCTTTCAAAAAAGTAAGAAGATATTCAATCAAAGATCGTTTCCCGCCTTCTGTATAATGTTAGGCCAAGTCTAACATTTAGGCCAAATAAATAAATTTAAATGAATGCCAGAATGGGGCGGTTCAGCAAACATCATAATTGTAAGAGGCCCCGCGCTAATCAGTTCTCGCGAACTACCTGAGCCGCAACTTTAGAATGTGATTTACACAAACCCAAACCGGACTGCTCTTCTCCAAATGTAATCAGCGCGCCAGACTGGGATCCGAAACCATACATATGGTTAAAAGGTCTTTGACATTAACGTCGGCGAAGATATAGGCTGCACCGCGTGAAAAAGTTTCGGCAGTGTAATTTGGTCTAAATGCGTTGCACATACCGTCACAATTGATGAAGTCTAACCAATTATTTACGCGTATTTGTGAGTTTGTTAAGCTTATACTTTAATTGCTTTATTTTTAAAAATGCAATAAGTCGTTCTAAGATGTAAAGACGTTTATAATTTGTAGCGACAACTAACGTCAAAATATATTCAATTAAAAAAAATGTTATACACTATTTTCAGCACCTCTCATCGATAAGAAAGGTTTAATTATTAATACGCGATGTTCTTATTCGTTTCTTCTTCTTATTATTATTAGGAATCTTTTTCTTCTTTTTTTATTTTCTTCTTCTTGTTATATTAGTAGAATTATTCTGCTAATATTACAGCAGGAGACTCGCTCGCTAAGAAAACCGCTCTATGTGGTGGTGTACTGTGTCAGTCTTAAGCGGACTCAGAGATGCTGTATTGACTAGTCTCATCACATGTTTTTTATTGCAATTAATGTGAAACATGTCCGATAATTAGGTTAAACATAACAGAATTTAACATTTATGCCTTCTGAAAACATGCCAGACTCTACAGTCTTTGAGATATTTTTTTTTACTTGACATAAATTTTTTTAAAAAGCTGTTTAACTTAACTGACTTTTTACTCGGTCGATAGTAACTTGAAATGTGTCCTGAGCTTTTGCAGTTGAAGTTAGAGAAGGTTCATACATTTGCAGCTGCTGAACCTTTTTTGGAGGGGGCCTTTTCGTTGACTCAGTCATTCCAGCCCAGTCATCAGTTGCTAGGTAGTCTGACAGAAAACGAAAATTAAAACAGTTGGCTAATCTATAATAAATCTAGAAATAAATGAAAAAGCATACTCATGGTCATAAAACTAAATCGTCACGTAAGGTAATAGAGCCGAATGGGAAAATCTGGAAACTCTGTGGTATTCCACTCACAGTTTTAAAATGTGTCACACTTTTTTTTTTGTCACAGGTTGTCATCAGTAGGCAGTGGTTTACCAAGGGACTGTCCGATTAGTTTCAAGCAAATGGTTCGGATTACCTTGACCGTAAGACTAGTAGAACTGTTTTTAACAATGCATCCAAATGTATTTCAATTTTTAAAAAGACTATTCAGATAGGCTACCTTATTAACTATGTCGCCGTAGACCTATATAGTTTAAGATAAACTTGGTAGAATAGTTAAAAGTTATTTTATTTTTTAATATCTTATTTATCATATTCGATTTTTTTTCTTACTTAAATTGACAGCTTGGTCGCATAGAATAAAATAAATAAACTTAGATATAACAAGAATGGCGAAGTAGAAGATATATCCGTAGACTATATATTCACATTAAAAATAATCCGTGTGGTTTATATCCTGGCTTCTGGCTGTTTTACTGCGAGATGGCTAAATTCACTCTCTCAAAATGAACCAGTCCTATATAGTTATAGTTATAGATATATACATATAGATATAGATATATAGTTATATAGATGTAGATATATAGATATATAGTTATATATATATATATATATATATATATATATATATATATATATATATATATATATATATAGATATATATATATATATATATAGATATAGATATAGATAGATAGATAGATAGATAGATAGATAGATAGATAGATAGATAGATAGATAGATAGATAGATAGATAGATGTAGATATATATAGTTATATAGATATATATATAGAGAGATAGATAGATATTGATATATAGTTATATAGTTATAGATATATATAGATGTATAGATATAAATATCGATATAGATATATAGTTATATAGATATGTAGTTATATATAGAGATACAGATATATAGTTATATATAGATATATAGATATAGTTCATCTGGCATAGCCTCCATCTTACGTGCTTGTCAAGCATTGATCAGATGAAACGTGCGTTTCCACCTCACTAAGCAACCCCGCGCACGTAGCAACAGCTGAGCCAATGGCCGGCTTCAGAACGGTTCCGCCCGACAGCGGTGCCACGGCAACGTGCTTAAAGAACGTGATGACGTCTCTGCCGTGCACTAGAGAGAGAGAGAGAGAGAGAGAGAGAGAGAGAGAGAGAGAGAGAGAGAGTATTATGGTCTGCCTGGAATTCTGAGAGAGAGAGAGAGAGAGAGAGAGAGAGAGAGAGAGAGAGAGTATTATGGTCTGCCTGGAATTCTGAACGCGAGAGAAGGCGGACTCGCTCGCGCAGCCTAAGCCTCTCCGCAAGCTAACGGTAGCGCGAGAGAGGTAAACATGGAGCTGTCTGCCGTCGGAGAAAGGGTCTTCGCGGCCGAGTCGATTATAAAAAGGCGAATAAGGAGAGTACGTGTTGCACGTCAAACTGTCGGGACGTAACCATTGCATTTTTCCCTTCCTTGTACGTATTGTCATGCCGCAGGTTGACGCTAACCAAATATTTCTTTTCTGTATCCGATGGCACGCACAGGGTCGAATGGAATATCTCGTGAAATGGAAGGGCTGGTCACCGAAGTGAGTAATGGCAGACGCGCTCTCTGCTTCACTCTGTTAGCACGCTAGCTCGTTCAGACGCCCACAATGGCTGTCAACGCAGCTAGCGAGAGGCGCGCGTCCCCTGGCAGGCACGCTGAAGCACGCGCTGCAGGCGCACACTGCCGCGAGAGACTGGAGGCTGCACACGCTAGCCGCCCGTGCTAGCTGCCCGACAGAGGCGGCGCCTCATATCAAACTTGAAATCCGATCGACTGTCAGTTGCATGAACATATTCTGATTTCCTGATAGGTACAGTACTTGGGAGCCCGAAGAAAATATCCTGGATTCCCGGCTCTTCGCCGCTTTCGAAGAGAGGTAGGTGAAAGTCGTTCGTCGCGGGCCGGGGCGTCAAGTTCAGTGGTTACATGCTGTGAATGTGAAAATTCCCCTCGCGCATGCATGGCAGCCTGCGCTGGGTTGCCACTTTGGTTCGTCTCAAGTGGGCATCAATGCCGTTTCAGGGAACGTGAGAGGGAGCTTTTCGGACCCAAGAAAAGAGGACCGAAGCTCAAGACCTTCCTTCTGAAGGTTGGTGGCTTTAGTTTAACTATCAGGTCCGAACGATATCGGTGCTGTTTCTTAAAGATGGAAATGAACGACCAGATGTACCAGAAAGAATTCCATTTCTTTCATTCTTCTATAAATTACTGCATGTAAGGAGATAGATTAGCGTTATCATTTTAATGAAATGAGACCCATGTGGTCATTTTAAATTTAAAGCACTAATGAATATAATTAAATTCAGATGTACTGTTAATGGAAATGTTTGTGGTTGTATATAATTCATTATAATTTCTGCAGCTAAATAATCATGCTCGTTCTTGTTTTTAATAGGCTCAGGCAAAAGCCAAAGCAAGATCCTATGAGTTCCGTGGTGAATCTTCACGGAGCATGCGAGTCACGTACCCCAGCCCTGAGCCTCTGGTTACCCCAAGGGCTCGGGAGGGTCTGCGTGCAGTGGTCCCAACTATCTTTCCCCCCAGCACAGTCAACAGAGGTGAAAGTGTGCGGCTCCCCCTTCCAGAACCGGCCCGGGAATATCGCCCACATCCCTCGTCGAGACCCAGCTCCGATGGCTTCATACCCACACCCAAAAAGAGAGGCCGGAAGCCTAAGCTCCGATTCCCAGAGGGATTTCCGAGCAGCCTGCACCCAGACCAGGCCAGGAGGAGGGCGGATGAGTCCATATCTGGCATCCCATCCAAGATGGCACGGCTTGGCCTTGGGGAGGATGAGGAGGACGGTCATTCCGATCTGAGAGCCATGAAAGCGGACCACAGACACCAGACGTCCCCTCTGTATCCCCACAAGCAGCACACGACCGTCCCCTCCGTGGACTGGAGCCTCGACTCCTCTAGAAGGAATTTGGACATGCAGCAGTGCAGGACTAGAGAACATGGCAGCGGTTTGCACCGGCAACACCTAAAGCACCTTAAACACCTCAGCCATCAGAGGGCGCTAGAGCCTGGGGCGCATGCGACCAGGCAGCAGCGGCAGCCTACCCTCATCGCCAAGATTCCTGTAGCACGGATATTCGGGGAACCCGAGGAGGAAGATGAGGAGGAGGAAGACAAGGAGGATGCTTGGAGCCCCTGTTTCAGCAATGTGGAGAAGGTCATCATCACAGACGTGACGACAAACTTTTTGACTGTAACTATCAAAGAGAACAGCACAGACAAAGGCTTCTTTAAAGACAAGAGATGAAATGATGACTGTCAACTATACCTAAATATGTAATTAGATTTTTTTTTTCTCCCATTATTTTCATAAATCGGTGATCAAAATGTTCTGTATATTGTATATAGATATCAAGATTTTATTCCATTTTCTGTGTTCACACTGAAACCTGTATTTAAATGTAATGGCACCGCTGTTGTTAAATTCGGCTGGTGGAGAGAGATTTGCATGCGCTAGAAATGGTCACAGTCGAGATGCGTGTACGACTACCGGTTGTCAATAGAACTGTGTTTAGATATGTATATTCGGTTCCCACATTTACTTCTTGTAAAGCAGACTTCATTTTTATCGAAAATTGTGTACTAAATGTATTAAGCTACTGATTTGCTTCCCAGATGAGTACTTCTGAGTTTAGTTCTTTTATTTACTTAATTGCCAGCATACTGAAAATGTGCGATTTTGTTAAAGTGGGCCTTCGTTAAACTTGAAAAGTTTAGTAGGCTACGAGTTAAATTACACAATGTATTTTGGCAGAGAATTTTCACAGTGAAGTTCCTCGGTATAAATTATCCGGAGCACTAATAATGACTGAGAGTACGTCAGATAGGCGATTTGAAATGTAATTGTTTTCTGTAAGGTTATTGCAACCGCTTGCGCATTATATGTGATGTTCTTGTTGACTCTGTGCTTATTCGGTGAATTTTTGCTCCAAATGAATCTATTTATTTGATTTTCCAAAATGAGTTAGCCATACTTCAGATACATTCTCAAGCTAGTCAGTATTCCCGTAAGTGTGTGCGTGTGTGTGTGTACATATATGACAGACAGAGAGCGTGTGTGAAATTTTTAAAAGATACATTTTTCACTTGAGTACAGTGCGCGTTGTCTAAATTATGCCAGTCACGCTATAGACCAACAAGTGGCTTGGTCCTATTTTTAAGAGAGCAACCAGTCATGTGTAAACGATATAATGGAAATATAAACAGAAACGTTCCTGACAGTCTTAACTGTTTAATGTTTTTAACTCTTGTTTTTTTTTTTTAGTCAGATAAAATTCTCAACATTTATTCATGCTGTTTTTAATTGGACATTAGGATATATTTAAATATTAGCGACTTAATTACTAACTGCCTTTTTTAGTTTAAAATATCTTGCTGACCGAATAAACTTTTAGAAGTGTTATTTCTAATTTATTTTGCGACTTTGTATAGGTATACATGTATATCTATAAGATTTAAGTCTTTTCGGGGGGCAAAATTAAGGTGCCAAGTATTGTCGACTTCATTAATTTGCTAAGCGAAACGTTAAAATGTGCGCGATCCCGCTTTAGTAAACGGAGACGCTCAGTCCGCGTATTCAGTGGCATGTAGGGGCCGACACACTCTCACTCTGCGAGATTTGCACCGTTTATGTCCAGACGCGTATGTCGGTCTTGTAGGCACGTTATCCTTTAACTAAACTCTTTAACATGCGATTTATTGTGAGACCTAATAAAACCAAAGAAAAAAAACCGTCACAGATTAAACGGGACGCTTGATATGACGTTCTCGTCCATACCGTGTCTTAATAATTTCTGAAGAATTATTTTGCATCGGAGCTTTTTTAATATTTAAAATAACCCAACAGCATTAAAACGTAGAATTCGAGCATATGAAAAGAGGATCAGAATAAAGAGGCAATTACCATAAAATCTAGTACAAGTGTTTATTGGGACGGTTCCCCTCGGCTACTCTAAAGAATGTTATGTTAGAATCTTTTATTCCCTCGGTAGGCTAATATGACTAATTATAGTCCTCTACGTAAAGTTGGATAAATATCGGATATTCTGTTTCTGCTATACTGGCAGAATTTCCTTTGCATGCTCCGAAAGTTGCGTGCAGGCCTCTTCAACGCTTGCTGTCGTAATGTCCGGCTAGCGGCGTTCGCAATTAGCGTCATTATCAGGTTCGTCGTCGTCACAGTCGTTATCGCCTTCACCTGCCGATTTAAAAATAAACATGAATATTTATTCTAATTATTATATAAGTCGACATACTATTCGGCATTAGCACATATAGAATATAAAAGATTGCAGATTATATTGAAAATAAAAATAGCTCAACGTGAATTTCAGTTTTTCAGTTTGCAGAACCACTTCCGGCCATGACTAATAAAATAAACGGACAAAAAACCAAACAAAACATCGAGCTCGCATGCCTGCCTAGTTAAAAAGATCATTATTATGGATATCCTTAATCTGAACATGTGACGAATTAACAGTCTATTTAGGTACTTTGTGTGTGGAAAAAACTTATCCGAGTTCAGATTAGGTTTTGGTTTCTATATTTGAACAAATACCGTGTAAACACATGTAAATGAAAATGTTTTACAACATTCCATATCCCATGTTAATTCTCAGATCTCCTGACTAAACTTGAATTAATGTAGGCACAGCGGTTTCCGATGAGATGGTGGAGATTGCTGTGGATGTTGTAAACCTACACTGTGCAGATGCTAAACGGGGTCGCCATAGTTACGGTCACAGCGAGGGAAGCAGTGCGGGTTCAGCCAGTGCTCAAGATTTGTCTCACGAGCCCTCTGCTCCAAACGCTGCATGTGCAACATATGCTCCTGGGCACAGAAAGTGTGTGTGTGTGTGTGTGTGTGTGTGTGTGTGTGTGTGTGTGTGTGTGTGTGTGTGTGTGTGTGTGTGTGTGTGTGTGTGTGTATGTGTGTGAGTGTGTGTGAGAGAGAGAGAGAGAGAGAGAGATGGAGAGAGGAGAAGAGTTCCATTAATGGTTGTGAAATTATGATCTGGTTGTTCAATATCGCTATATAAAAATCAGATGCTAATAAACTTAGGGACTGCGAAGAAAAACACACAATGAGAGTGAACAAAGCAGAGAAGAGCAAAGGGCCCCACGGAGCCTCTAATTTCTGTGAGGGAGCAGATAAAGGGTTCAAAGTGTCAAACGTCTTAAAGTGCAATGTGTTATCCACGTGAACGCGTGTGTGTTTCAGGGCGGACCGCGCACTCTCAGCGGCTCGTCGGGGTAGCCCGGCTTCTGTCTCCTGCTGCGGAGGAGCTGCTTCGCGGCGCTTTCTTTCATCACAGGAGTGGCCTCTAATGGGGGATGTGAGAGCTTGGTCAACAGGGAGTGAGTCTTCGCATTAATACATGTAACTACTATAGTTAATTACTACAGATGCACGGACTATTTTGTGTCCGAGTAAAACAGCACACAAAGCATTACAGAATATCAGAAAAGTGAAATATCGTATTTGTAGTTTGCAAACATAGTTACTGGAGGTGTGTTTTGTTTTCCCCCGCCCCCAAAACAGTATTTGTCACTTAGCCTTCATTTTACCATTTACCTTTTACCATCATAGCCTTCAGATTACCTTAATCTTTTTACTGAACAGGTTAAATTTATGTGATTGCATTTGCATAAAACTAAACTGCTTATTATATGTGATTTATGATTAATTATCATGAGTACAGTAGCAGTTTTAGAACGGATAAAGAAAGAAACACGCGGAAACGTTTATGGTATCCCTTTAGAATAAACAAACTATAAATGACTATATAAATTCTCAGTGGTTTCAGTCATCTCTACAACTCATAACATATTTATATTCATTCTCTCTCTCTCTCTCTCTCTCTCTCTCTCTCTCTCTCTCTCTCTCTCTCTCTCTCTCTCTCTCTCTCTCTCTCTCCTAGAACACAAAGTGGCCATTCATCGAGGCCCCTGGGGAGCCCACTCCGCAAGCGCGTGACCCGGAGGGCTAAACTGGCGGGGGTCAGAAAATGCGCTCAGTTCTGTCAATTCTGCATCGAAAACATCGACGTGGCAGACTAGTTATATCTCATTTTGGCTACAGGGCGCTATATGTGCACATATTATGTTATTTCATTTATTTATTACTTTTCATTATTCTGTCTTTGTTTAAAAACAGAAAGTAGGCTTTACATATCCATATTAATGTGATAATGGAAAAGACTGTACAGTAGATACGTAGAACTAAACAAACAACTAAACAATTATGGAAATTAATGAAAAAATAGGGAAATTTTGTAATGTTTGGTTGGTTGACTAGAAAGCTTACACACATTTTTTGTGGAAATTTGTGGAAGATTAGCTTTTTAAATATTTGAAGTGCTAATTCAGTAAATATTTAGAAGCTAATATTCTATTTGTATTTTTAATATTTATACTTCCACAGATTGTTAGTTTATGTCGCGCTCATTGGCAACTTGACTATGTAAAGTTTCAACTTTATTCAATGCAACATCGCTAAACAGCCTTTGCAGTAACTTCGATCATTTACAAACTGCATTTGTTGTCGCTTTTGCGAAATATTCGTAAACGATTTGAAATAGAATCGTAGATGAAATAAATGTTAAATACATTCAATAATATCTCGTGTAACATCGAAGGATGAACTGAGTGATACAAACTCACGTACCTGTGAAGAAGGTCACAACAACACCAAGCAGAAAAGAAATGCCATTAACTTCATTTTGGCTTCGTCCTCGATCAGCTCTTGATGCCACACTGCACGGAGGTCCAGTCCGATCTTAAGGTGAGGGTACGTTCAGTTACGTCACATGGAAGATGACACTCCCACGTTATACGTTTATATATATATATATAAACACACGTATATGTGCGTGTGTGTATCTGTCATTTACTTGCACAGTTAAAGAAGGACATGTTTCTCTGAAAACCTTGTGCACTTTACTATGATTTTGAATCTCTCTTTTTCTTCACACACACACACACACACACACACACACACACACACACACACACACACACACACACACACACACACACACACGAGAGCGAGGTATACGAACATGTATATGTGTATATGTATATACGCTAGATGGCGCACTTGGCTTGGTCTCCTAATTGCCCGCGGGCGCGCTGCTTTCTGGGCTCCTCGCCAGGGTTTCTGAGATGTTGCCCTTTGATATTTACGTGAGACCGTTTTTGTTTTTTTGTTTTTCTCGCCGGTGAATGTTGTGCAAGCGGGTCTGAAGACCCGCAGGCAACAGTCATTTCTTTAACTTATACACGCAGAAATAGCAGAACACTAGAAAAACGGATATATTGAGAAGCGTGTATATGATATTATATGTGTATTTATTTTTTATATGAGCGCTGGGCTTCTCATCGCCACAGTGCAAGAGCCCCGCGGTCAGCATGCGGCGCAGTCGCCGTCTGCGTCATTACATCATGCGGCGCAGTCGCCGTCTGCGTCATTACATCATGCGGCGCAGTCGTCGTCTGCGTCATTACTTCCGGTTCCGTGAACTGATGGAGAAGAAAGCAGGCGTTCTCGCGGACATTACCTAGCTAGCTACTGCTCCTCGGATTAGTGAACAATGCTTTTCCCACTGAACGTGGCGAATTTGTGAAATTAGAGGAGAGACGAGAAAAGCCGCCACTTTGATTTTACCCGATTAGATAAATAGACGTTGCCTCACAATTCAAAGATTTAAGTTCAGACAGCTAGGTTAGCTTTTCATATATCGGGGGTTATAAGCTTTACAGGATGTATTTGCTTAGACGAGGGTTGGCTGGTTAGTTGGCTACCTAACTAAATAGCATGCATTTTACTTTGCACAGATGATCTTATCAGGACAGTTCTAAATTTTTATCTGCACATGTAACCGCATCTGATGCACTGATCTGCATATTACCGGGATGGTTAATATACAGATGTGAGGCTCATTTGTTTCTTCGGACCGTCAACATTTTGATTGATTACTGGGATGCAGTAATCTGTTATTTGTATAGAATAGGGGATTGGGTGCGCACTGCTCGCTGGACATGGATGGTGCGGTGGAATCGCGCGAAGAGTGGACCTTGCTTCTTTGGACCGGTTTTGCGGTCCTGGTCCCGGTCTTAATCACACTGTGGTGCAGTTTCCAGCGCCCCAAACGCAAGGTACAACTGAAAGATCTGTTCCGCAAGAGCAAGCACGGATGGCACTACACCGACCTCTTCAACAAGCCCACCTACTGCTGCGTGTGCGCGCAGCCAATCCTGCAGGGCGCCTTCTGCGACTGCTGCGGAGTCTGCGCGGACGAGCAATGCATACCGCGAGCGGACATCACTCTGGCATGCAAGGAAATCATGGCCCCACTCCGAGCAGATGGTAGTTTTAACCACCACTGGGTGCGGGGTAATGTCCCCCTCGCCAGTTATTGCTCCGTCTGCAAGCAGCAGTGTGGGACCCAACCCAAGCTCTGTGACTACAGGTAATGCCGTCACTTTCAGGCAAGGCGTGCCTAAGATTAGTCCTGTGATGTGCTCTGCATAGACACATTAAAGCATAATCTAGAAATAATCTGATACTGAAAGCATGATGAATGAATGTGTAACTCATCTACTCGGAAAGAGCCTGGTGGCTGGATTCTAGAGCAAATCCAGGAACACATGTGGTTCTTTCTAAATGTAGAATACCAGGTGAGCTTTGGCCAGATCAGGAGTCAGAGCGCCTTTGTATCCTCTTATGTTTATGTATAATCCTCCTGCTAACGACCAGATGCTGCTTTATTAGATTGGATTAAACAGATTATAGGACTACTGGGCTCTAGATATCCTGGCGACAGTCTGGCAGGCGCAACCAAATACTCACACCAAACTGTTGTGCTGCACCACAACAAAATCACATTACATTGTTGTCAGATGCTATGGCCCAGGTTATTTGTTTTACTTCTACTGTGCTACCTTTTGATTAAAACTGTTTACCACAGGTTTCATAGGTGAGGACCTGTGTGTGTCTGATCTTTCAACTGCATTATGTACATCTAATAGAAATAATACCCAAGTACAGTAATATCAGTATTTTTGTGATTTAACAGATTAAAACAATTGTATCACTACTTGGGTACGTAATCTGTCCTCAGTGAAATGCAGTCTTATGGTTTACACACAGCGTCACCCCTTATCTTAGACACTTATCACAGTGTGAAAAGTATTTAAAAGTATCGAACCAGTATTTAAGCATCTGGTAACTATTACATACAGGGCTGTGTGTTTATTATTCCTGCTTATGCTGTTATGTGCTAATGTACCTTTCCAGCTAAAATCTGTTCCAGGACCCATACACATGAGAAATATCTCAATACTGCATTAGAATGTTAGAAATGGGTGTTGCATTTGCAATTAGATGTTGTGTGTGTGTGTGTATATATATGCATATGCAGGACCTCAAGAGAATTGAAGTGCAAAATGATTATTGGACAGGCCACCAATAATCCACCAAGAGATTCTGGTAAAATGCAGGTTAGAGTCTAGATATGTAGACATTAAATGAATATATTTCCACCTGGTAAATGAACTGCACTTGTCTTCGCAGGTGTGTGTGGTGTCAGGCCACGGTCCATGACGACTGTAAGATGGCTCTGAGCAGTGAGGGACAGTGTGATATGGGCGAGTTCCATTCTGTCATCATCCCACCCCAGTACCTGCACCAAGTAAACAACCTGAGACGCAGACACCCGGACGAATACTGCAAGGTAGTGCCCTACTGTCACCGCACCCTCACCTGGGGTTTATTTCCAGCACCAGGATGTGGACATGGGGGGAGGTGGGGGGGTTTATTGACTGCTGATCCACAGCCAGTATTAGTCTCAAGACTGAGATGACAAAGGGGTGTGATTTTATCAAGTGCTGACCCAGAACCAGTGCTTACGGCTAGGACTGCACCAGACAAGAAGTGTCCGATCCTAGTTCAGTACTTTGTGATGTATTAATTGCTCCAGGCTCACCGTCTCAGTCTGAGATGCACAACATACAGTTCACAGGCCTGACGTGGCTCGGAAACACTCAATGCAGCCTGCCAAAGAAAATATCAAAAATGTGTATTCTTAAATAAATATGCCAGCCACCACAAATTCAATGGAACAATTTAATGAAAATGTGAAACTGCGCCATCTAGTGATCACATTCAATCATTTTAATCGTTCTCTTACCTACAATTTTGTTTCTGTGTTGTCTGTTGCTAAAAAGTGAGGCAACACAAAACTGAATCACAACAACTATAAACAAGTTCGTCTACATGGTTTCAGAGATAGCCTTTGTCAAAACAAATGAAGAGTAGACAAGTTGATCTTGTAACAAATGTATGGCATTTATGGCATTTAGCTGACACTTTATTCCAGAGTGATTTACAGTTATGAGTACAACCTGAGTAATTGAGGGTTAAGGGTCTTGCTCAGGGGCAGTGACAGCTTGGCAGTGGTGGGACTTGAACTGACAACCTTTCTGATGATGAGTTGAGTACCTTAACCACTGAGGTATCGCTGCCCCGTGGCTAAGAAGCACTTCTCGTGAAGGGTGAACCTGCGTACTGCCCTAGTGACCTGAGTCTGTGTTTGGTGTAGCTTGCAGTAGCATGTGGGAGTGTCTGGAGCCCCCTGCTGGTCTTGGCCAACACACGCAGTGGAAACAACATGGGGGAAGTGCTGCTGGGAGAATTCCGCACCCGTCTCAACCCGGTGCAGGTATCTCTCTGCTTCTATTACCCTAGTGCAGAATATCTCTCTGCTTCCATTACCCCAGTGCAGGTATCTCTCTGCTTCCATTACCCCAGTGCAGGTATCTCTCTGCTTCCATTACCCCAGTGCAGGTATCTCTCTGCTTCCATTACCCCAGTGCAGGTATCTCTCTGCTTCCATTACCCCAGTGCAGGTATCTCTCTGCTTCCATTACCCCAGTGCAGGTATCTCTCTGCTTCCATTACCCCAGTGCAGGTATCGCCCTGCTTCCATTACCCCAGTGCAGGTATCGCCCTGCTTCCATTACCCCAGTGCAGGTATCGCTCTGCTTCCATTATCCCAATGCAGGTATCTTTCTCTGTGCCATTATCTCAGTGCAGGTATCTCTCTGCTTCCATTACCCTAGTGCAAGTATCTCTCCTTTCCTTATCCCAGTGCAGGTATCTCTCTCTGTGCCATTACCTCAGTGCAGGTGTCTCTGTCTAGCTGTTGCACAGTGTGGGTTTATAAAAATATTGTTCTAATTATCCAGTCATGTATATCACGTGATCTTTAATTGTTTAATGGCCTATTCTTTTGCTGCTGGTAAAACCTACTGAATGTGTGTCTGTGTGTGTTGCAGGTGTTTGACCTGTCTGACATCACGCCAGCCAAAGCCCTGCAGCTGTGCACTCTGCTGCCCCCTGGTGGCGCGTGTGTATTGGTGTGTGGAGGAGATGGCACGGTCGGCTGGGTACTGGACGCCATTGATGCCATGAAGCTGAAGGTGCTCACACACACATGCTTCATTCTGTTAATCCGCATCTCCACACATCTCGCACACCTGGAACCACGCGTGTCTTTAAGTCCTTAGCTCTCGATTTGCTCTGCCCATCAGGGCTTTTCTTATCTTGATAATCCTTGTTTCACTGGCCGTGGACGTAGCCTTGCTGTCATTTAGAGATGTGACTGACCAGCTCTTCAAATATCTGCTCCTGGTGGATTGTCTTCTGAATGCTCAGCTTGTAAAATGGCTCGTACTTCTCCCGTACTTGTAGTTTTCATTTGTCCCGTGTTCCTCTCTAAATCCGTGGAAAGCCTCGTTTGCTCAGCCCGGCTTCTGCTTAGGACGTTTCATTTATCATGCTTGTTGTTGATGCCTTGTGTCATTTTGCAGTAGGTTTCACAGATGTCATCGACTGTCGGAACCTTACTCGACATGCCGCATGTGCTGCTCATAACAAAACTCTGGTTCTGGATTTTGTCTGCATTTCAGGGATTGTTAGTGAAACTCTAGAGGATACCTACATGAGTTTCTGTGATAATAAACTCCTTACATTTAATTGAAATGCACATATTTCCTCTTCTCTTGAAAAGACAGTGATCAAGAAATCTTAAATACAGAAAACCTTAATTTCTAGATAATGAAAGCTTCTCTAAACCTGTCACTGGATTCCCTGTTATTAGCTCAGTGAATAAATATAATACTGAACATAAATTGTTGTCAGACCAGTTTGCCCCCCTTAAGGAAGCATCTCTGTTAAAAAGTAATCTCCCTGGTAATCGTTTAAGGCGCACGTCAGGCAACCCGACCACAGGAAGTCTGGCCTCACTGTTTGTAAGCACTTATATGGTCATCAGAAGATGAACTACAATAAGTCTTGCAAATCTGCACGGGCATCTTATTTTTCACAGGTAATTCATGATGGTTCGGGCAACCCTAAAAGCTTGTTCAGCACAACTAATCAGTTACTTTTCCTTATTAATGTTTCTTTATGCTGTATTATTGAACAGTAACAAATGTTTGGTTTTTTTCTGATAAATTAAACCTTGTCGATGCTTCTTTTTGTCCTGCTCTTCTTTCTGACCCAGTCGGCACCAGTCCTGTCTGTTGATTGGTCAGTTTTACTTGACGTACTTCAGTAAATGTTTGGCGTTTGTCCGAGCTGATGGCTAACATGAAGCGCACTGTACTTGGCCATCTTCCTTTAATCCCTCAGAAAAATGCCTGACAGCTTTTTGTCTTGTAATCACTGCTCTTTTTAAATCTCTGATTACTGCTATTTCCCCTTAGGATAAATAAAGAAGCATGTCTGTCTGTCTTGTCCTGTGTGAACCGAAAATATCTGCTCTCGTTCCTATTACAAAGAAATCTCTTTTGTTTCTTCGTCTATTTCCAAGCCTTAAAGCCTTGTCACCCTTTGCCCAGCTCTGGTTATTAATGTTAATAACTGTGACTGTTAATATTTTCCACATTTTTTGCATGTGTATAAACAACTAATACGGAAAAATCACCAATTCAGTCATCCAATATCAATGATTCCCACTCACACAAAACCAAGAGTGATCAAGACAAAAATAAAACCAAAAAACCATCAATACTGCTAAATTAAAATGTGTGTATGAGCACCTGTATATGTATACCTGCTGCTAATGTGTCGTGGCATTTAACGTCTGATACGTAGACTTACACAACTTAAAGAATAAAGAGAGAACGCACAAAGAGGAAAAGTACAAATGTGTGAGAGATGTGTATATGGAATTGCCTATGTGTTTGAGAGTGAGATGTGTATTTGTGGTTGATAAGATGGCTGGTATATTTTTGGACATTTCGAGTTGATAAATGGGCCCCAGTCCTGACCATGATGTTGAGTGATGCTGGATATAATATGTTCTGTGAGAAGTTAGACCCACTGTGTTAGAATTGTTTCCAAGCGTTCCAGTTCAGTAGAATTGTTTTCTTTGCAGTAGCGATGGCAATAAGAGTGGTGTATTGACTGGGGATAGTAATTGGAGGTGATCACTGACAGGGAGGTGTTGACTGGGCATGGCAACTGATCTCCTAGTTATTGGTCTCCCCACAAGCAAAGACATGGTGAAGGAAATCTGGTTGTGCTGTAGACAACCTCCCAAACAATCGCCATTCCTAATCTTCCATGTCTGGATAAAGTTCTTGAGTGTATCGTTTTGGCCCAACCTTATGAACATCTGATATGCTATAAATCACTTGAACCACTTTAGTATGGTTTTTGAACTGGCAATAGCACTGTAGCTGCATTAGTGAGGGTTGCGAATGATCATCTCCTGTTGACAGACCCGAGAATTCTTAACATTCTTATTTTGTTGGACTTTACCTGGGCTTTGTTATAGTTTGTCAGTCTCTCCTGTTAGGTTGTATGGAACAATGGCCTGGTATATCTAGAACTGTTCTTACTGAATTTAAATCTTACTCTTCTGGCCATTCGCCACTCACTTTGTTAGGTAGTGATAAATCTTGTACTGTACGAGTCCTCCAAAGTGTGCCTCAAGGATCTTTCAAGTTTTAGGGCATATGATTCTGATATTTGGCTTAAGCTTTCGTGCTTTTTATGCTGTGAGACACCAAATGTATATCAGCATCAGAATTTTCTTCAGCTAAATTCTTCTGAGACTGAGATTCTTTTAATTGGCTTTTATAATTATTATTATTATTATTATTATTATTAACAACAACAACAACAATAATAATAATAAATGTCAGATCTGCCCCACCCCCTCTGATTAGGGTCAAGATCAGTTTATCCCACGTGTCACCATCCTGCCACTGGGTACGGGAAACGACCTGTCTAACTCTCTGGGCTGGGGCTCGGGTTACGCCGGTGAGATACCTGTTGAGCAGTTGATCAGGAACATCATGGAGGCAGAGCTGGTAAAGATGGACAGGTCAGTTTTCTGCTGCTCTTCTCTAAACCAACTGGGGGGCACGGGGGGGGTGGCTTTATAGGTGTAGTAGCTGTAACTCCTCCATTTTTGTTCAACTTTTAATAAATACTGGTTCAATAAATATTGGTTTTGTTTTTTAATCAACCAGGTGGAAAGTTCAAGTTGTCTCCAAAGGAAACTACTTCCGTAAACCAAAGGTCAGTACGCGTGGATACACGCCTCAGCGTGTGTGGTGTTGGTTAGGAGCCAAGGGTGATGGACTGACCAGCTGACTTGGGCTGTTGTCTCAACAGGTTTTGTCCATGAATAATTATTTCTCCGTGGGTCCTGATGCACTGATGGCACTCAACTTCCATGCGCACCGGGAAAAAACACCATCTTTCTTCTCTAGCCGCATCATCAATAAGGTCTGGACATGCAGTGGAATATCATGAATTTTGATTATACATTTTTTATTTGACATTATCACTGCTTTACATTCTTTACGTTATCACTACTTTTGTAGCATTAATATTATCTTAAAGTGTTAAAGTAGGTAACCCATGCATACAGAAACTCACCTTGTGATTCCAGTCCATCCCTGTGTGCTCAGTTCATGAACTGCCACCTTATTATTTTTTCCTCTCTTTACATGTTACTGCTTTCTATCTTGTGTGCTCGTGTCTTGCAGGCGGTGTACTTCTTGTATGGGACCAAAGACTGCCTCGTGCAGGAATGCAAGGACCTGGACAAACGGGTTGAGGTGAAGAGTTTAACGTCATCAACCACCAGTATTTTTCACATTTCCTACTGTACCCATATATTTTCTTCTTTCTGTGTGTGTGTGTGTGTGTGTGTGTGTGTGTGTGTGTGTATGCATAGCTGGAACTATCATATGTGGAAGTGGTTTTTTTTTGTATGTGTGTATATATGAGTGTTTGTTTGTTTTTATATCCTTTTAGAACATAATTTTGTTATTGAGGAAAACTAGAGAAAAACAGGGTTAACCTACCATGTCAGGACCAGCCAAATGGTCCTGATAGTAAAGTGCTTTTTACAAAAGCTGCGTTTTAAAAACAATTTTTCAAAAAACTGAAAACAATTTTTTGGTTAAGATATTTGTGTATTTGTGACACACAAATATCATTGTCAGGCTGTAATTCATAGTGCTTGTGCGTGCGTGTATTGCAGCT
Source organism: Electrophorus electricus (assembly GCF_041902795.1). Classification (NCBI taxonomy): domain Eukaryota; kingdom Metazoa; phylum Chordata; class Actinopteri; order Gymnotiformes; family Gymnotidae; genus Electrophorus; species Electrophorus electricus. The sequence continues at coordinate 22,344,410 of NC_137499.1, forward strand.
CGAGCTGGATGGAGAGCAGGTGGCATTGCCCAGTCTGGAGGGAATCATCGTCTGTAACGTTGGCTACTGGGGTGGAGGCTGCAGACTGTGGGAGGGGATGGGGGACGAGCCGTACCCTCCGACACGGCGAGTTCCCTAATGAGGATTAACGAGACGGCAGACTAATGAGCGTTAACCTCCACTGTGAGCATCTTGGGGAATCTTAACAAGTAACGTTTTCCAACAATAATGAGGTGTGTGTGTGTGTGTGTGTGTGTGTGTGTGTGTGTGTGTGTGTGTGTGTGTGTGAGTGTGTGAGTGTGTGAGTGTGTGTGTGTGTGTGTGTGTGTGTGTGTGTGTGTGTGTCTTTCCAGGCTGGATGATGGTCTACTGGAGGTGGTCGGTGTGTTTGGCTCTTTTCACTGTGCTCAGATTCAGGTCAAGCTCGCCAACCCTGTCAGACTTGGCCAGGCACACACTGTCAGAGTAAGGGAAGTGTGTGTGTGTGTGTGAAAGTGACCAATACGGTTTAAAATGTCTGTCACAGTACTGTTTGTCATGTGCTTCTGCCAGTCAATTATATTATGAAACACTAAGGGGACTAACGTAAACAGATGCTGTTTATTTATGTCCGTTCCTTCTTTGACATTGGCTGTTCTCTGCGCTTATCACTGACATCAAAGACATGGCAATGCAGCCTGGAATTCTGGTCAATATGATGGTAATGCAGTATCCAAAAAAAAGATAACGTACAACGGTAACCACAAAATAGTGTGTTAACCATAAAATAGTGTCACAGTGATGTGAGGTACTACAGGATATAATGTCTACTGTTGTACTGCCCAGTCACATTTTTGTTATATAATGATCCACTTTGCACTAGTACTGTGTAATTACCGTGTGCGCATGCATATGTGTGTCTGCAGCTGGTCCTGAAGAGCTCCCGCATGCCAATGCAGGTTGATGGGGAACCCTGGGCCCAAGGCCCCTGCACCATCACCATTACCCACAAAACACAGGCTCTCATGCTGTACCACAGCGCCGAGCAGACCGACGACGAAGAATCCAGTGCCTCGGAGGCTGAGGAGCCCTCGGGTAACCGCGGCAACCATGCCAGCTGTGCCCCCGGCACACTGGCAAAGAGCTCACTGCCTCAGTAAGGCCACTGGGCCACCTGTAACTTCTCTTGCATCCAACCCAGACAACAGAATTCTAGCAAGAGCGAAATGAGCTGCTTCACTGGATGCAGCTGTTGTCTTTACCATTAAAAATGGAATTCTAGAATGCCTTCCCACCTAATCTGTGTTCTGCCTGCATTTCCTCAGCCAGCCGCAAGGGGTCACCTGTGGCGTCAAAAGCTCAAAATCCAGTCCTGGAGAGCCACATAATGGTGGTCCCAGGCCTTGATGCAAACTACAATATCCACTTCGCCCTGGGTTTCTTTCTCTTCTGTAGCCTAATGGTATATAAGGTGTTCTGTGTAAAGTAGGAAGAGTAGATCACAGAGTGTACCTTCAACTGTAGCTTTAACTGTAACTTTAACTGTAATCCTGAAGGTAAAGACCATGCAGTGTGAATGATTATATGCACTGATTCTGCGTGCCAATACTTCACTAGCTCCCAACAAACCTCCCAGCGAGAGTATGTTGAGTTCTGCAGTGAAATAATTGTAACTGTAATTTTGTGATGCCATAGTATCTCTCATATATATATATATATATATATATATATATATATATATATATATATGTATATATATAAAGACAAATGGGTTTAAAATGATTTAAAGTTGTACTGTACACATGCCGCTTTTTGAAAGTCCAGCTTAGTATAGTTCTCAAAATTATCTGCTATTATTGTTGACAAAAATAAAACATTTGTCAAACAAGCAAACGCGATCATTTATGATCAAATATTTGGTCACAAAAGTCTTATAAATATATTTTAAATAGCATTTGAAAGCTTGTACTATCATATTTAAAGAAGTAGAATTTTAAACTTTTAAACATCTTTCGGAGACTCTTGAAGCAAGGAGGATTGTAAGCCTTCAAATCACAAAACCAAAAAGGATCTCACTGTGGATCTGCTCTGTGTATTTTCCTTTCTTACTTAATGCACTGTCAAAAGGAGTCATTGTGCCTCTTAAGTTACCTATTATAGTTAAAATTTTACACTGAATATATTTCCCAACATTTCTTCATTTAAATGTCTCATTTTAGCACATATGGTATAGATTCTATAGTCCAACACTTGCCAAATACTGATATTCTAATGTCAATTTTCTTCATGGTGATTATAAAGATGTAATGGCTGGCCATTGTGCATGGAGGAGAATATTCTAGTGTTGGCAGACTGACTGTTTGGGTTTTCTTGCTGCTTGTTGTGAAATGGCTCTGTGAGTTTACTGGTTGTCTGTGTACATAGACTGAGAAGGATTTTCAGAAAATCCCCGTCTTGTAGTGTCTTGGTCAAAAGATATTTATTTCAGTTGTGCACTGTTATTATTTTCACAGTATATTTCTTATTGTTCTGCTTACATTTGGCATTGTACTTGGAGGGTGTTCTATATAACATTAAGCCGTAGAAGCATTAGAGATTTTATAAAATCGGAACACCTATTTGTACAGAGTAATATAACAAAAGAATTTTTATTTTGAGTTCAGAAAGTTTCCCTGTATGACTTGTCTGAAATTCTAAACAGCACCACCATGGACCCAAGTTTTCCAGGCATGAAGCCGTATGTGTATTTGTGCCTAGAGCCTGTCTCTGTTTACTGAGCTCTAAACATGATGGGAATGAATGAATGCATAAATGAATGAATGCATAAATGAATGAATATGACTCATGGAACTTGGAAACTGGCTTATGATTTGGCATTTGAGTAATTTGTTGTGGTTTCTGTATGACAATATCTGCTGTATGAGTAAGACTGACAGTTGTAGACCAAACAAGTTCTGTGTTGTTGCTTTTATTGGCAGAGCTGATTGTCTGCAACCTTGACTTCAGACTCAGAGCTACTGAACAGCCATGTTGATGATTGTTGCATCTGGTTACATTCACGTTTATTATTTATTATAACAGTAAAACTAACACCATTTTGTATATTAATTCACAGATCTGTCTACTGTACAAAAATGATCATAATGTATTTGGTTTTACTGTTATCTGGTGATATTTGATTTTTAATATAAGGAAACAACGTGGTTTTACGAAAGCTTACAGAACTCCACTGAAATATTTTTTATTTTTTTATTTAGAATAACTTAATAAATGTTTTCTTGGTTGGATAAATGCCTAAATAACAAAGTAGGACTTCTGCTGGGCAGCTCCAACGTCCTGCTTTAGTAATCTGGTTAATAGAAATATCACTTGAGGAAAACCCCCCGCATGTTTTAGAGAGCAAATCACTTATGCTTGAGGCAATCATTACTTTGTCTTACATAATTACTGTATTGGATATGACTGATTTATGTTTTTATTTGTTTTGTTTATTTAGACGCAGAAGTGAATGTTGAAACTTGAGTTTAAGTTGCTACATTTTTGGAACTGAACACACAATAAATATTTTTTCACAAGCATAGTACTCTTAATAATAGTACTCAAGCAGTTTGATCACAGATGTTTATGCAGCATTTTTTAATGAACCACCAGAGGGAAAATATCTGCAGGAAGCTTTATTGAAGAAGCACAAATATGTATACACACACCTTACAAGTGCAGTAGCAAAAAGAATAAACTGTCACCAAATTTTGCCCCTTTAGCCGAGTATTATTAAAGTAAATACCAAAATCTTGGCAATGAAAAGTCACAAACACTGCCATGCATCTGAATTTTCTCATTTTCATTGTAGGGTTTTGCCTGTGTGTGTGTGTGTGTGTGTGTGTATACACTGCGATCACCTGAATTTAGGCTTAGCTGTACTGAAACGCTATTATCATCTTTCCAGCAAAACCATTTTAATTTTTATCACCTGCTCCAGGTTCAAAAAGATGTCTAGCCCTATGTATAATATGGAAACGTGATTACAGACAGCATCGTTCATGCCACGTGCCACAAAGATTTTGGCTGGATGGCTGTAAAGGTCAGATTTCCTTTCTCTCCTGATGTCTGACGGCACTCGCAGCTCAATCAATCATGAATATTTTCAGAATGTTTGCTGAATTCTTTTACACAAGAATTTAACATGCATTTGATAGTTTTTCTTCTTGTGTCAAGGTGTCGGACATACGGGAGAAAATAATCTAGATTCAATACCGTCTTCTACACATCATGACTTTATAGATGATATATAAGGAACTGATCATCAGTAATGCACAAAACACGAACAAGCTTAAAGGTAGCCAAATAAATAACCTGCAGTTCTCGATCATCTTAGATTGAGTTAGGTTTCTGAGCAGTGTCTGTAGAAAGACACTCAGCTCTTTCTGCTGATCTGAGACCAGTTTTCAAGTTTCTCATAATGACTGAGGTCAGAAATTATGTAAACGAACTGGTCCTAGGTCAGCATAAAAAGGCCTGCTCGTGTCTCCTGCCAAGTTGGGCACATCAGAAGCTGTCCTAAACGGAACTATCAGCTGTTTCTGATGTATGCTTTTCACCGCAGTTCTGGGCTCATATGAACTAAAACCAGTTCATTAATACTCATTGCTCAAGACCACCAAAACGAGCTCAAGCCCCTTCGACTGGCTGATATTTGTTCCTCAACGTTGGCGGGACACGCCATGGCTGTTAACAGGTGACGTCTCATGCTTCTTAAGTCTAAAAGAAGGCACGAATCAGTAACATCCCTCTCAGGAGAAAGAGAAGCATCCAAAAACTGACTCTTTAGATGAGTGGATATATATTCACACCCTTTTTACTGTATCAAGTTGTTTGTTTGTTCTCAGAGCAGTAGAATCCCCAGATGCCAGCTTTCAAGTTTAGAAAAACCAAGACTAAAAGCTGTCATATCTGGAGGTGTAAAGTGTGAGGCCATAGAAACACTATGAACCACAGCTCTGATGCCTTTGTGCTCACTGAACAGTTTCAATCCACTTTCAAATCAAAATGCCAGTGGCACTGCGTTCAAGACCACAGGTGACGTCAGTTAGCCTGATCTTAACATCCCCATTGTGTAGATTTCTATAATGGCAGCATTGTTGGAAATCTACATAACACAACAACTGTTTACAGATATAAATACAGGCCCATGTCTGGCCTACGCTGTGACCTCTCAAAAGCAAACTACGTTTAGAGAATTAGCTAGTTTCCTAGCGACCACTGAAACTATCCATTCCTCCTCAATAACGAGAGTAAGCAACAATTAATCACAAAATCTGTATTAAAGCTTTCTGAAGCTCCCGATTAAGGGACTTTCTTGTAACAGTCACGGCCAGAAATGTGTATTTAAAGCAGTTCTAATGGCACATTAAGGCGCCATTAGAAACAGACAACCAAGAACGACACCTCATTTGAACTAGCACACCTCACGGGAACTATCATACTGTAACAAAGCTGTGTCACCTGAACTGCAATAAAGCCAGCCAGAAATGTTGTTGACCCTTCCTCTGTTCAGAGCACTGTGGCTGTGGACCTTGCTCACATTTGCACTGGCAGTAAAACCAGAGTATGGCAAAGGACTTTAGACTTCCACAGTTCACAGTCACTAAATAAAGAGGAGCTGATCAGCAAGGAACTGCAGACAAGCAATTGACAAAAAAAAAGTGTGTGTGTGTGTGTGTGTGTGTGTATATATATATATATATATATATATATATGTGTGTGTGTGTGTGTGTGTGTGTGTGTGTGTGTGTGTGTGTGTGTGTGTGTGTGTGATTGTCATTCCAAGTAAATATCTTGAATCAACAGGGCCCCATGTCAGCCAGGAAGGAGCAACATGCATACACTTTTTTTTCCCTACCAAACAGTAGTAAGACACACATTAATATTTTCCATTCATGCATGATTCCATTCATGCATAATTGTTCAAGAATTATTTCCTAACAGATTTTTAATCTTCCCACTACATTTCCCTTTATTACCAAAGACTAACAAAATCAACAAATGTCCAATAACCATGTAGGAATATGGAACCTGTTTGTAATGAAAGAATTATTGTGGTCATCGAGGGGATTGGGTCGTGCAACATTTGATACTCTACTGTATTCATTGCTGTCATGAGTAAATGACCAATATTCAAAACAATATCAATAACAAAAATGGTAGTAATGGCCACAGTTAATTATCCAATTAATTATCACAAGTGGAGATGAGAGTGCAGCTAAAAGAACCACTTTACCAAGGAAGAGAAATACTCTGGCAGCCTTCAGTTCTCATAGTTCAATTATTACAAAATTTGCCATTCAGAATTGATTTTTTTTAGATCTAATATCTATAGCACAGCAACATGGCTGGAGCACTGCTAAAACCACCCAAAATAAAAAAACATGAGATGTTCACATAACTGTAGTTAAGTAGTTATTACTGTGCCTTATAGGGGCATTGGGTGACCACGACAATCACATGATCGATGACAAAGGGTTAAAGACACCTTAATTACTGAGCTTACACAGGGAAATGGAAGACCCACTTGAGAAGATCCAGAATGCGGGGTACACAGCCTGGGAGAAGGGGAACACAAACGTGTGGAAGGGGTATGCCCGGTCGGCCACGATGTAGAAGGTGGCGGAGCCCTCATTGCAGTCGAGGAGCACACCAACACGGCTGGGATTGGGGTTGCTCAGCACCGTCTCGGCGCTGTTGTGCCAGGCCGACAGCTTGACGTTGAACCACTCCACGCACCAGGACTCCGCGTTGCGACCCAGACGGCTGGATGGACCCTTGCGGTCGAGGCTGCCGTAGGCTAGGCCCAGGCCGCAGAAGTTGCAGCTGCTCATCTTCACCTCCCAGTAGTGGCAACCCTGGGAGAAGCCTTTAGAGCACAGCACCTGCGAGCACACGGTGAAGCGGGCCGGGTGGTCCGGGTACATTGACGGCTCGTCCGACACAGACGCCTTGGTGTTGTTCTCTGAGAGGGCCACTCGCTTATGGGCCGTCTTGGGGTCAAACGTGAGGATTGTGGAATCTGGATGAGGAGCACAGACATGGAGACACACAAAAGCACTTTGAGGCAGAAAATATCAATGTTGATTAGAATATTAAATGTGAATGGGGTCACCATTTCACTGCGTGTTGTACTGTGTATGACTATGTATGTGACAAATAAACCAAACTTGAAACTATAGCCACTTACATTTAAGTAGGTCACTTCTTTTAAGTCCAGTAACTGGAACTGATCCCATCTGAACTGGAACTAAGCACATAAAGGCATGTTTCATAAAAATGTTTATTTACCCCCCCCCCCCCCCCAAAAAAAAGACTCACTGAAAGGCCAATCAAAATTGTCATTGATAAGACAATGACTAGTAAAACCAAACTCATCCACCCTCCAGCTCTGCCTGACAACAGAGGAGGGAATCTGCATTTAAAGTTACAGCGCTCCTTATTGGACAATGTCACATTTACTCCTAATTGAATTGTGTCAAATTTACTGGTTCACTCCTAATGACATGACTTCAGATCAGGAAAAGATGAAGTAACTTTTACCTGGGCAAAAGAACTGCATCTTAGTAGTATCAGGACACATTGGAATATGAAGAGCTGTTAAAATGATATATTTCAGTATTTAACCAGATGCATTTTAATGAATGTGAGCCATGGAAAATTTCGTTGTAATCCCACATTGTGGCACAGATATTTTGGACGGCATGGGCCTCAGTGACTGGATTAGTGGGTGAACACATTAATTTACTGCTAACTTTTGGCTAATTGCCCTCCTCCCCCTTAAAATTTGGCAACATTTACCCCAGTGCACTTTTTAACATTCAACTGCACTTTGAACTCTGTTCTTTCTACTGTGTGGTGCATTACACCCTTGGGTGTGCCATGTGCAGGTAGTGATGTACCTAAATCAGGACCAAGGTTATCCATGCTTTTGGAGAATGCAGAATTCATTCCTTGTTGAGGAACCCTCCTGGCTCCTAGAGATTCAAGGTTCAGTAGTAGAGAGAAGCAGAAGTTGATGAATACTATGCATTTTAATTGGAAATACATTTAAAAACTAAAACTACCATTCATTAAAGAATGCTTCTGAATAACTAAGATAAACCAATTGTACTTTTAAAATGTAATGTTTCAGACACGTACGGACTACACAGCAGACTGAGTCAGTTTTTAAACTACAGAAACCTGAATTAACTGGAACTAGTTTGTTCCCCATTGTGACCAGATGTAGCTAAAGGTCTACATGAGCTCAGGTAAAGCAGAAAGCAAACTGAGAAAGAGGCAATGACATACGGTCTCCTTTGGGCTCCTTTTCTTTTGGTTGTGCGTGAGCTTTATGCTCCTTTCTGTCTCCTTTGTTCTCCTTTTTGTCTCCTTTGAAAGATAAGATGTTTACAGAACTTAATATACAGTAAATGGCAAAAATGGGGATTTTACTTTGTCATTTTTTAAATCTTTTTTTTAAAATCTGGCTTTACAAGAAGGTTTGAATGATACAGAATTTGATGATGGAGACATTGATGATTGGTCGGAGTGACTGGGTGTGCCAATGAACATGAGAAAAATTGTTCCCAATCTCACTTGGGTTAGGTTTCTTTCTGGCGCCACTGGGCACGTCTCTATCCTTTAATCCAGGGCTGGTGGGCCTGATGTCTTCACCTGCTCCAGAATCTGCAAATGTCAGGGATGGATACATGGATGAATATGACCAATGTGACAGATGAATGGATGAACTAATAGAGCAGATTGTTACACGGTTCTGTGGAATTCTTGATTCTAATTGGTCAGGTGAAGTTCAGTGAGTTTTGAACTGCATAAAGAACCTAGGAAACCACTAGTAATGACTGACTTGCAGTATATTATCCCTTACACAACAGGTAAATAATCAAAGAAAAATGTATCTCATTATAACAGGGCATGACGGGGCATGACACTGCACTGTTTTCCTTGAACTGACACACCTAATCACTAAGCCCTGAAAGAGCAGATTGAGGATCCTATCAAACTGCACTCGCCAATTACTGATAAAGGCTGGACAAAGCCTGCAGACTGTGACTCCAACTGTGAAGAGGACATATTAGACTATACTAATGGTCCATTTCCTGTTGTGTCATGCCTTAAAGCACAGACCCAAGTTAAAGGCCCAGACAACTCACCTGCTACTTTCTGGATTTAGCTCAACTTCACTGTCTTTTAGTACATTAATGACAAATATGTACATTGAATTATATTATTTAAAAGTAATCAGAGAATTATTAATTAAAGGTAATTATTAGTAATATGAAAATCTGCCCATCCAGCGGGTTATTGTTACTATTAATATGTTGTGCCCAAGGGCAACGTAACCATGGCCACAGGGATAGTGCCATTAATTTAGACTGGATTGCTTTAGATACAGCAATAAAAATCAATTATTCGTTTGCTTGTTTGTAACTTCTGAAGGTTGTCTTACCATCAGTAGTAACATCTTTTGTAGACTCTGTAAAACATTTGAATATGAGCTCCATCTGTGCAATACAACTGCTGTTAAATTAGAGCATCTTGCCAAACTCTAAGACACAGACACACCTGGTTTGAAGGCAGAGACCCTCATTTCCACTTGCTGTTTCAGTACTTTAGAGATCATGTCCTTCAGGAGAACAATGCTGGAGTGGAATGCTATGACCTGTTTGGAGTCCAGGTTGATCCGAGGAGCATAAGGATCAAAGTTCACCTCAGACGGCATGTGCACAGATGCCTAGAGCAAGCCAAAAAAAAAGTGTGAGATGCAAGCACTGACGTTTCAGTATTGCTTTTCTGACTGTCCACAGCAGTGGTCCCTAACCCTGGTCCTGGTTGGCCCGAGTCCAGCAGAATGTGGTGATTTCCTTGCTCAGACACACCCGCTAAATCTGATAATTAACGAGTCTATTGACGAGTTGAATCATGTTGACTCAGGTGTGTTTGAGCAGGTAAATGTGTCCAACCCTGGTCTGGAGCCGTTATTTCTATTCCTCCCCTGACACTGAGCTAGGCTCCTACCCTCGACCTGCCCCACGCTGCACTGGCCTCAGCTGCCTGGTGCTGACCTGTAAGAAGTCCAGAGAGTGGGACTGGCCCAGCAGGCTGTTGATCTTAGCTGTAGTTGCACTCATCTTCTCAATGTTGTGGTTGAACCTCTTGATGAGCGTGTTGAGTTTGCTCTGGCCAGTCTCCAGGTCTTTCTCCAGAGCGTCCATCGCCTCTTTCTCATCCTTCTGCAGCATGTCCCTGATCTGCTGGTACTCCATCTCCAGGGCACGTTTACGCACCGCCGCTATGTCCTACGGACGTGATAAGGAGTTAAAGGACGAGACCCAAACCACATGAAAGATGCAGGCACTTCCACATGTGTGAGTGGGTCGGGTCAGGGCAGGAGTCGATAGTCCACTTTTGAAGGTAAGCAAATGCACTGTCACTCCCCTGCCTTTCATTTTCCTTGTGTACACACACTCGCGCGTGCGCGCGCACACACACACACACACACACACACACACACACACACACACACACACACACACACACACACACACACATTGTGATCACAAGTGAAAACCTGGAATGACACCCTGAATCAGAATTGGATTTTCAGTTGTCCAGTTCTGTGTGTTTTGTCTCATTTACTATTTCTACTAGCTTTAATTGAGTTAACATGCTGCTGTGCGTACTAAGGACACAACAGCTGACAGCAGTCTGTCCCATTCTCCAGTATCTCTCTTTCACAATCCTGGTAGAGACTCATTACACGTTTGGATGTGGCATGAACTGGAGGGAATTTTAGACCTCTTCTGAAGAGAAGTCAATGATGGGTTGTTCTATAGTAAAAATCCAGGCAATCAGACAATCTTATACTTATATATACTTATAAGTGTTTAATTGTACACTTATAAAACACGACAGCATTATAAGTGTACCCATTATGTGATCTATGAACGCAGGCAGGTTAGTGTGTTTTCTCTATTGTAGCTGGTATGTTCAGTGCATTCAGAAGTATGTTTTCCATATATAATGTTCCGAATGTTCCTCCCTATACACATACTATGAAGGTCGGATTTAAGAATGTAGCAGAACACAGAAAGACTGGGAAAACTTTGCACATGCCTGCATACATTCTGACCTTGAGCTTGGCTTGCTGCTCCCTCATCTGGGAGATGACAAGTTGATTTTTTTCGATTTTGCTATCGAGAGTGCCCAGCTTGTCCTTCATTTCAGACTGAAACAAAAGAAGGTAAATATATGTAAACAAATAAATAAACAAATAAATAAACAAACACACACACACACACACACATATATATATATATATATATATATATATATATATATATATATATATATATATACATATACACACACACACACACACAACTCTCATATATGCAGATGTTAGTTTAAAGTTCCAATCAGAAAGTCCCAAAAAATCATATCATGAAAGCTGTCACAAAGTTCGCATTGTTGATACAACAGGAAAAGTCAGACATGTGCTTGTGCAGTGTCTGAGAAAGCAACACCACCGTGCACTGAAACGTACGTGTTCAGAACTGAACATACAAGAGCACAAACAGAACAGAAACAAAATCTTTATTTTTCTGCCACCATACCTCTTTTTTAAAACGCTGCTCTTCTGGACTGGAGAAGCGGCATCCCTTGTGGTTCTGCTGAAGGCAGCTGCTGCAGATGCTCCGATCGTGGTCGCCGCAGTAGAACTCGGTCATCTTCCCGTGGTCAGGACAGAGCATCTCCGACAAGTCAGCGAGCGGCTCGATAAGCTGGTGCGCCCGGAATATGGGATTCTCCTGATGCGGCCTCACGTGCACCACACAAAAATTGGCCATGCACGTCAGGCAGGTGTTAACGGCCGGGGCCTCCATGCACGTGTCGCACATGACTTGCTTCGGTTCCTTCCCCGGCACCTGTCCATCGGCACTGGACTCTAGCGATTTTGATTTGAAGGTCTCCACCACCGCGCTGAGGACCGTGTTTTTCTTAAGCTCGGGTTTGGTGTGATAGTGCGCTCGGCAGTGAGGGCAGAACAGGGACACCGCGTCTTTCCAAGTTTCTTCCAGGCAAACGAGACAGAAACTGTGCCCACAGATTAAACTCACTGGATTGTCGAATGGACACAGGCAGATGCTGCACGTCAGGTCATCCTCCAGGCTGAGCAGAGACATTGCTGCGTCGGCCATGTCGAAGGCGATTATGAGCCGCGAGCTCTTCCTGGTGACGTAGCGATGCTGCACGGAAACGAAACTTAAGAAAGCGAAACTAACCCTGAAACACAAACACACACACACACACACACACACACACACACACACACACACACAAAGCCGCGAACACACTCCATACACTGCGAAATAGGCAGGGCAGCAGACAGTCCATTTTTGTGATTACTAGCTTTGCACCAATTTAACAAACACTGGGAAGTAGCGCTACTGACTATACTACTCTGTAAACGAAAACTTTGCTAAATTCGGCGCAGTCAAATCCTGCGAATGCAAAATGTGTTGTATTTTGCGAATTTAAGATATTAGAATCAAATTCTTCCCAATGAAATCCTACGAATACAAAACGTTTTGTATTTTGTGAATTTTAAGCCATCAGAATCAAATTTGCTTGTCAACGCAGCTGCCAAAAAACCGAATGACTCACCGACCACAAGCAGTAAAACGCACACACGAAGACCAGATTCAGGCTGTACAACACGCTACACAACACGCCGGGCAGAGCACTCGCCGACCGACCCGGACTGAGCCTCTCCTCGTCCTCCCTGCACACTCCTGCGCGGGGGTGGGAACTGGAACTGGGACCAGTAGGCGCATGGTGACATCTGATTGGTTCTAGTCAGTGTACTCGTTCGTGGGGATGTTTTATTGATTTTTTTTGGTACGTTTTGTTTTTGCTAATGTGAAGCACGTTTAAACATTCATAAGAACATTTGATGTGATTTAGAATAAAGACATCATGATTTTACAAAGGAGACCGAAGACATTCCCACATCATTTTCTGTTTTATCTATGAAATATTTCGTATATTAATCATAGTGTACTAATATAATAGCTGGTATTGTATAGTACTGCCTAAACTATACAATACGATTTTCAGTCTCAGTCATGTGACGCTGATCTAGTCATGTGGCTAACGCCACGGGCGTGCCGCTCGCTCAAACCTGTTGCTTATACGCACTTCTGGGTCTCACATCATAAGATTATAATTTAACAATCTGTGAGAGTTGTAATGTTCATCTGCATTAGGATAATACATGTCGCTTTCAGATATAGTTCGTAAGGAAAACGTCATGCAGGGTCTGCATTATGCAGGGGCGCAGATGCCCCCCTCGAAATTCCAGTCGAATGGGATTAGTTTTACACGGCGAAGTCGGGTAATGTAATTATTTCCCGCGTCATTTTACTCCTGAACCTGCGATGTCATTTTTACTTTGACGTTGCGCACTCGTGTCGGTACAGGTTCCTGAACCTTCTACTTGCAAAACGACAGGAAGAAACAAGCGCAGCGCTCTGATCATGTCAATAGGGGGAACGCCTTTCTATGCATAGTCTTGTTTTTTATTCTGATGCAGCATCTGATTATGTGTACATATTAGAAGTGTCCGTCTCCCCTCTCTTCTTTCCCCGACAGTCCCGTCTCCAGTCTCTTGTAATGTAATCATTACGTCATACTATGCATAAAAACTGCGTGCCTTCTAGAATAAATTGAACGTCTTGTTCTGAGAGACAGAGTCTGGTTCTTCTTTTTCATTTCGAAGAATACTGTGGGGAGGAGGGTCAGGAGGTCAGTGGCCAAGGCAGAGGTCTGTTTCCTTCCAGAATATTTTATTCTTGTGAAATTTGTCGGTAAATATTGCATCATATCCTGTGGAAAAGGAGTTTATACGCTTTGAATGTCTCACTGTCAGGATGACTGTTTCTGCTAGACCACTCCCTCTGAATGCTCTTTACAGCCTTTCTAAGACATCCTCAAGGTTTTTTTTAAAAATATGATTTATCTCTACATTCAATTTCAGTTTGCATTTTCTCTCTCTCGTCATATTTTGTTAGCAGGTGATTATAACATCCATGTGGATAATCCAAGTTGTTCTTTAGCTAATGACTTTCTCCATTTTCTCCATAATTTTGATCTTCAGCAATGTACAGTATTTAAAGGCCACATACTTAATTTAGTTTTTACCTATGAAGCCTTATCAATAAAATCCACTACTACATTTCAGATCATAGCAATTGATTTTGATATTTCCACTACTTTCACTGTATCAAAAAAGTATTGTACAATTACATACAGAAACATTATGACAATTCATCCCAGTAGAATTATTCATCCCAAACCCACGTTTAATTGATAACACATAATAATGAACATACATCTAAATACATCACTACCTCTTTTAGTCCTACTTAAAATAAGAAAGGTTTCTTTCACCAATAGCACCCCCTGGTTTACCTCAGACCTCAGACAATTGAAGGCTTCTGGACATCATTTGGAATGTGATTTTAGGAGAAACAGCCTTACAACCAGAAGCCCTGGGTGGACAGAACCATCCGCGAGGCTCTGAACTCTCGAACTGCTGCCTACAATGCGGGGATCATCAGCGGGAACATGGACGAGTACAAGTCTGCAGCATACGGAGTGCGCAGGGCGGTGAGGGAGGCGAAGCGGCGCTACGGGAAGAAACTATAGACACAGTTCCAGCAGAGTGGCTCTAGATCCCTGTGGCAGGGACTACGGACGATCACGGACTACAGGAGCCCACCCTCCGGACTGATGAGTGCGGATGAGTCTCTGGCGAACGAGCTGAATACATTCTTTGCTCGCTTCGAGGCTACATCTAGCAGCGCTAATGCTAGCGGCACAAATGCTAACGGCGCTAGTGCTAACGGCGCTAGTGCTAACGGCGCCAGTGCTAACGGCGCAGCCAATGGCACATGCGCGGGGCCCACCATAGAACAGCGCCCTCTCATCATCACGGAGAGTGACGTGAGGAGAGTGTTTAAAAGGGTGAATACCAGGAAGGCGATGGGACCAGACGGTATCTGCGGGAGGGTCCTCAAAGCCTGCGCAGATCAGCTAGCCCCGGTATTCACCGACATCTTCAATCTCTCCCTGACACTCGGTATTGTCCCGTCCAGCTTCAAGCGGTCCACCATCGTCCCCGTCCCGAAGAAACCTCGACCCTCCGACCTCAATGACTACCGCCCTGTCGCCCTCACATCAGTCGTGATGAAGTGCTTTGAAAAGCTAGTCAGAGACTTCATCACATCTTCACTGCCAGCCTCCATGGACCCACTGCAGTTTGCATACCGCCACAACCGCTCCACTGACGATGCGATTGCACATCTGCTCCACACTACACTGACTCACCTGGACGAAGGGAGGGGAAATTATGTTAAAATGCTATTTGTCGACTACAGTTCAGCATTTAACACTATCATTCCCTCCCTACTCACTACTAAGTTGGGAGATCTAGGACTGCATACATCCCTGTGTGACTGGATCGCCAACTTCCTAACAGACAGACCACAATCAGTACGGGTGGGCAACTGCGCCTCATCCACCCTCACCCTCAGCACTGGAGCTCCTCAGGGTTGTGTCCTAAGCCCCCTGCTCTACTCACTGTACACCTACGACTGCACAGCCACTTCCAGCTCTAAAATCATTGTCAAGTTTGCTGATGACACCGTTGTCGTGGGTCTGATCTCGGACAACGACGAGAGGGCCTACCTGGAGGAGATTAAACACCTGGAAAACTGGTGCCAGGAAAATAATCTCCTCCTAAACGTCAGTAAGACAAAGGAGCTGATCGTGGATTGCAGCAAGAAGCAGGAGCGGCACTACCAACCTGTGAGGATCAGTGGAACCACGGTGGAGAGAGTAGATAGTTTCAGGTACCTTGGTGTTCACATCTCGCAGGACCTGTCCTGGTCCCGCCATACCAGCTCCCTGGCAAAGAAGGCTCGTCAGAGTCTTTACCACCTCAGACGCCTAAGGGACTTCAGACTGCCTTCCAAGGTACTGCGGAACTTCTACACCTGCACTATCGAGAGCATCCTCACGGGGAACATCACAGTCTGGTTTGGAAATAGCACCAAGCAGGACAGACATGCACTCCAAAGGGTAGTGCGTTCAGCAGAGCGCATCACTCACTCGGAACTTCCTGACCTGCAGACCACCTACTACAAGCGGTGCCAAACCAAGGCCAGGAAAATTTTGAAGGACCCCACCCATCCCAACAATAGACTCTTCTCTCTGTTGAGGTCAGGGAGGCGCTTCCGCTCCCTGAAGGCCAAGACAGAGAGGCTGAAGAGGAGCTTCTTCCCACAGGCCATTCGGGCCCTGAATCAGGGAAACTGATAAACTGTGGGGACCACCACCACGTAACATGACTGTATATCTGTACATCTGTATATATAGATTTTAGATTTATACTCAATTAACCTGTTACAACAACTGTAGATATGGTACTATACAATGGATCTGTACATTCTGTAGATTGTGTACATATATACTCAACCATATACATTGTACATTGTGTAGATAATCATAATATACATATATTGTACATACATTGTTAATATATTCTGTACATACATAGAGTATATATATTTATCTGTATATATATATTTTTTCTCTATGCACCCCTGGTTCTCTTCCTCAGTTTGGACAGAGCACTCTCCACCATTTCACTGCGAGTTATACTGTGTATGACTATGTATGTGACGAATAAACCAAACTTGAACTTGAACTTGAACTTGAACAAGTCAATATTCATCTTCAATCTTACAAAAAAGTTACCTAATAGTTTTTCACTCACTGTTACTTCTGACTTTATTTTTAAATTATGAGTCAAAAATAGTAAAGATACATTTAAAATTACAGTCATCTCCAATGACTTTAGTACCTTCCTGGATTAACACCCACTTTTATCTCCCTGCCAAATTATCTAGTTTAGCAGAGATATCTTACAGCTCATTCATACAATGATTTATCCTAAGGTTGAACTTTTCAACCCTACCCAAGAACTGTCAGTTTTACCGTGAACAGGATATCCTGGAGCCACAGAGTCTAGTAACTGCAGCCATAAACCGCTTGAGACCTGAGCAAGCGAGGCACATCACCCTCTGTTGTGACCCTTTGACCTTCTGCTTGCTTTACCAGAACATCACCAGGCTCATAATTCTCACCTTGGAATGCAGGAGCTTTCTCAAACCAAAATATTGCCACTGCTTTATCTATGACCACAAATTCTGTCAGACTTTAACTTACACCAGACCATCAAAATTCTCCATGCACCTCTCAAAGATGGACACTTCCATATGAAATGATTTGCAAGGGATCAATATGTGTAATAAATCCATTTTGTTCTGTCATAAATCCATAAAACCGCCTGGAAATGAGGAGTTCTACAAAGTAAAAACAGGTTTAATATTGTATTCACTTTAACTCCAAGTTGTGAACAAACTCAAGTAATGTGTAAAGTGACCCTCAAATCTTTATTTTAAAATAGCTTTTATTTTGGGAATTTGTCCACAGCAGTCTTTTAAAAAAAACATTGTTTGTTTATCACCATTTACTTACAGCATGCTTATTGAAGACAAACTAGTTCAACCATTTCTAATTATGTAACGGTAATTTTATATGAACCAGCTAGACAAAATATACTAGCAAATTTTAGTAGTCTGTTGTTTTCAAGTTATAGTGGGAAAGGAATTAAAGTGTTCAATTGCTTAACATGTTATTCTACATGCATATGTACATATGCATGTAGAATAACATATTAATGTAGCCGAATGTATTATAAGACCCTAATTCATGGACCATAAGAGTGTTCAAGAAATGTCTGATTATTTTATTTTGTCTAACTTTATTCATGCTAAACATGCATAGAAGGTCTTTAGAAATTGCTCCCCATCGTTAAGAAAAAAGGACATTAAGATGCATGAACCCTGAACAGGTGCTCGCTGCCTTCTGACACTTTAGCACTTACCTGTGAACCCAAGTCCAGCATGCACCAGATAATGTTTTTCTTCCTTTGTAGAATTTTTCTTACATTTTTTCAGTTGTTCCATTAGGCCTGAGTTTTAGGCCTGTTGGATTTGGAAGAACAATGAGTGTCCAATTTCCATATTTTATTTTATTTTATGGTATTTATTCTCTTTCGTACTACATGTATTAAGAGCCTTGCTATCTTGGCTAGTACTCCATCAGTGAAACCCCACATTATATCACTCACTCATACCCATTATTTTCATCTAGAAATATTTCCAGAATTCACCCATTCCAAAACGTTTCTATTTTTCCATTTCCAAAGCTAGCAAAGAAACACTGACACATGCATCGGTAACATCACAGCTTGATAACCATAATTCTCCATTTGCAGGGCTACCTATAAAATCTCTGCTCAAAATTCAGCTAGTTATGAATACTGCATCTTGTATTATCATCTGTACTCATGGTCACAACCACGTTACCCCGTTCTTCAAAGTCTTCCCATAACACAAAGAACAGATTTCAAAATATTGGGTCCTATTATTTAAAGCACTTCTTGGTTGAACTCCTTTATACTTCACTGGTCTTCTTCACGATTCTTCTCCACAGAGAACTCTACACTCCTCCTCAGCTCCTTGAGACATCGGCCTTTTAGTAATTATGCACCGCGCAACTCTCCTCCTCTAGGTGTTCATCTCTTAGAGACTTGGCAAGTATTTAAAAAAAAACAAACTACACTCATATTCACCATGACTTAGTCATAATTTTTACTTTAATTTTATTTACCACCCTCCCCCCAAATTGGTTTATTTGTATTGTGTGTATTTTCTGTATTTAATTGCTTGCACTTTTTATTGTGTCTTTGAGGTCTTGAAAGGCACATTAGAATGAAATGTATTATTATTATTACTATTATTATTATTATTATCTTAAGCACAGAAGTGTCACGGAATGCACGCCTCCGCGAGTCACGTGGTTTGGCCCACCACGTGCAGTGGGAGGGCTGTTCTGTTTGTAACCACACCTGCACACACCTGCAGCTTGTTTGTCTTTATGTATATAAACCCTTGTCAAAGTGTGCAGTGTGTTGGTCATTGTTAAGGTAGTGTGCATATGTAAGTCAGTTGTCATAGTTGTGTAGACAGTCGGTGTTAAACATTCACTCTGTGTAGTACTGTTCATATGTGTTTACGTTCACTGTTTTGTTCTGTGAGTGCCCTGCTAAATGTAATTAAATGTTTCACAAAGTTGAGGGAGACAGCGTGTCCTGCTCTATGCCCTTCGGCACTCGGGCTACACTTTACAGAATAACCAACCGCCACAGGACGCAAGCTCCCACAGCAAAAAACGGACTTCCTAGCGGGAGATGCATAAGCACCCCCTAAGCTGCTGCCCGGATCCCAGGAGATTGGGAAGAGGACTGCGACCGCTGTTAGTGTCCATTCTGGAAGTGGAGGGGAACACCCCCAGGAATTTCTTGGGGGGGGGGGCTATCAAACCTGGGCCGAGGAGGACCGAGGGGCACCACAACAACCAGAAAGATTGTGGTTTGGTGGAGCCAGCTCCAGAAGGCAGGGCTGAAGCCCGAGTCCCTTCCCTTCAGCAGACTTGCCAGCGAGACTGGAGGGGTCTGCCCAAAGCCCCGGAGGCAAATCGCCTCTGGGACGCTCCTAGAGCAGCAGGCAACAGGAGAACCATTGGGGAGGGTAGCACATCTGGAAGCGGAGGCGGACGTGCCCCCCTTGTGTGTCTGTTGAGGCCACAGACAGGTTAAGGTGGAAGGCGGGCGCCACCTCACAGCACCTTATGTCTGTATGTGGGCGCTATTGTTTGTTTATGTTTGCACCTTTATGTCTACAGGCGCAACGTCTTTTGGAGTGTACCAGACTACCCTGAGAGAGGCAGGGAAGCTGCCATTTTCCCTCTCACCGTGAGGTCTCCCTTGCTGGTGGCGCCTGCATTTAGCAGACACACTTATCCAGAGCGAGTTACAAAAGTGCTTTGTCATTTATTCATAGTACAGTACAGTAGGTTAGAATCAAACATACCAATGAACTAGAATACTGTAGACTACAGGGATGAATGCTGATACCTAGAAGTACAAATTACATAAGGTCTATCTTAAACAATGATAAGTGCTAGAGTTTGTTAAACAACATAAACAGTACCCTACAATAAGTACTAATTTAATCAGTCAATATAGAAGCAGTGTCAGTTGTCCTTTAAATATTCTGCAAATAGATGGGTCTTCAGTCTGTGTTTGAAGACTTCTAGGGACTCTGCTGTCCGGACAGCCAGTGGGAGTTCTTTCCACCATCTTGGAGCCAGGACAGAAAATAGTCTTGATGCTTGTCTTCCATGAGGCCTGTGGCACGGTATTTCAAGCCAAGCTGTACTTGAGAATCGAAGTACTCGAGGTACAGATTGGGTTTTGACCACTGACCTCATGTATGAAGGGGCTGGTCCATTTTTGGCTTTGTAGACAAGCATCAAGGTTTTAAATCTGATGCGTGCAGCTACAGGGAGCCAATGAAAGGAGCGCAGTAGTGGAGTAACGTGTGAACTTTGGAAGATTGAAGACCAGTTGTGCTGCTGCATTCTGTATAAGTTGCAGAGGTTTGATAGCTCTTAGAGGAAGACCAGCAAGTAGTGAGTTGCAGTAGTCTAGTTTTGAGATCACAAGAGACTGCACAAGCACCTGGGTAGCTTCCTGCAAGAGAAAGGGCCGAATCATTCGTATGTTACAAAGGAGGAATCTGCAAGACCGGGTTAGATTAGAAACATGAGTTGAGAACAACAAATGGTTGTCCAAAGTTATGCCCAGGCTACGGGCAGCTTCGGATGGTGATACCAGGGAGTTCTCAAAAGAAACAGTGAGGTCATGGTAAGGGTTGGGAGTACCTGGGATGAACAGAAGCTCGGTTTTACTGGGGTTGAGCTTCAAGAGTGGGCTGTCATCCATGATGCGATGTCAGTCAAGCATGCTGAGATACGTCTGGAGACCTGTGTCTCAGAGGGTGGAAAAGAAAGAAATAATCGAATGTCATCAGCATAGCAGTGGTAGGAGAACCATGAGAAGATATTACATCACCAAGAGAACGAGTATACAAAGAGAAGAAAAGGGGGCCTAATACTGAGCCCTGTGGAACACCAGTGGAGAGTCTACATGGTTTAGATGTGGATCCTCTCCATGTCACCTGATAGGACCGTCCCTCCAGATAGGACTGGAACCATCTCCAAGCAGAGTCAGTCACACCAAGCCTGGAGACAACAGAGAGAAGAATGTTGTGATTCACTGTGTCAAAGGCTGCTGAAAGGTCTAGAAGAATCAAAACAAATGACAGTTTGGCAGCTTTAGTAACATGTGCAGTGTGTTGGTCATTGTTAAGGTAGTGTGCGTATGTAAGTCAGTCGTCATAGTTGTGCAGCTAGTCTGTGTTAAACATTTACTCTGTGTAGTACTGTTCATATGTGTTTATGTCCACTGTTTTGTTCTGTGTGAATGCCCTGTTAAATGTTATTAAATGTTTGAGGGAGTCTGCGCGGCCTGCTCTATGCCCTTCGGCATTCAAGCCACACATTACAAGAAGCACTCGAGGAAGCATTACTTGCATTATATACTTTGGCATTTACTTGCCAAAGGTCTTGTCAGGGGAGCAACATCTCTGCTAGCTTCAGGTAAATTCTATGACATGTATGTAGTCCATTACTGTTATTGTTACTATAAGTGTTTTTATTAAATGTCAACATTTTGCATAGACAATGTGTGCAGGATTACAGAATTTCCAGTTCTATTTGAGTGTAACCTAATGTACTGGCTGGGTTACACTATGAGTTGAAGACAAAGCACTTTTGTAAGTCACTCCAGATAAAAGTGTCTGCTAAATGCTGAAAATGTAAATGCTGAAAATGTAAATGTAGAGACAGGTGAGTAAGGAATTCAGACCAAATCCAAGTCTGCTGGTTCAGTAAATCACTACATAGCATTTTAATTAATATTTCATACAGCAATAATGTTCTGTAGTTGTGACCAGAAAGCTAAACAAGGACTTTGTGTGACAACAATGCGCAGCTCGAATAGCCAGGCCCCTCTTCGTAATTTATACCAAGTGTTCTCGTCCCATGTGAATTATCTATAAACATTACAGCGGCCCCCTAATTTCTTCATGATGATACGCAGTGAGGAAACAAACTCAGACACAGTGTCCCTTCGCTAAGGAACTTTACTTAGACAGCCCAGTGCGGCCACAGGCTGCGCAGGCAAGCCGAGGTGAAGAGCACTGTCAGAGGTGCAGCAGTGCAAAACAAGGGCAAGCCAAAAATCTAAAACCCATACAGTGAGTGTAAAACAGCTTGGTATGCAGACGGTGACTCATGAACA
Organism: Electrophorus electricus; assembly: GCF_041902795.1. Lineage (NCBI taxonomy): Eukaryota > Metazoa > Chordata > Actinopteri > Gymnotiformes > Gymnotidae > Electrophorus > Electrophorus electricus. The sequence continues at coordinate 22,366,830 of NC_137499.1, forward strand.
ATACTTTACAAGGATCGAGAGTTCCTGAAGTCTTTAAATAGTGCAGCGACGAGACGATAACAATCAGGTAATAAGTACGCACAGCGACCTCTACTATTCCGGGGATGGGGACCTCTGGTGGCCAGTAGTGTGCATGATCGCCGCTTCCCTGATATATGCCCAGAAAGCCAATCCTGTCTGAATAAAATTTTAGGGAAAAGGCCAGGTTTATTCACCCAGGCACCTTTTACTACCTGGCACCTTTTAACACTACTCTTACTTTTCTGGGACAGACCTCTGATGGTGGTAGTGTCCTGCTGGTAGTTGGAAGCTTAAGATCCGAAACATGGAGCTCAGTGTGCAAGAGGCTGACATGCAGCAGGTCAGCTGGCAAGCACCGGCTTGTTGACTGAGATTTGCATGATACTCAATACACCCCCACTGCGATATGTCTGCTCTTTCTGCTCCAGTGAAGCAGTCTGAGAGCAATCCTGTGTGCATTCAGTATGTGATATTTTACCTCATTTGGATGGAGAGAGTAGGCAGATTAAATTCTGTGTACAATCTCTTTATGTGGTCCATTACTGTCTTGCAGCCAGAAACTGGATCACAATGTGTGTAATGTGTTATAGCTTATGCTACGAAAGAAATCTCAGGCCATTTTTATAATGGTTTACCAGTATGGTCACAAACAGACAGTCCAAAAGTTCTTTTTCAAATGGCCTCATGATGTCGTTTGTCACTTTTCCCCATATTGGTAGTGTACTGGTACTGTGAGTATGGGAGTTGGGTGTTGTCATGAAACATCTATGCTTTGATGGAGGACTCCACTTGAGAACCCATACCTGGCCACCACTATAATTCTCATAGCCTCCTTTTTGTCTGGATGAGGCCCAGGTATGTTAAAAAATTAAACCAAAGGCCCTCCAAAAATACTAGGCGGTTTTGTACCTCATATTTATATCACCGTCCTGACTCGGAACACAGGCACCAAATGCTACATCAGCTTTAAAGCAGCACAAATTGCACTTCTAAGAGCAGTTGCTGTCCACTTTAACTTTTCAACAAGCTGATATCTTCATCAGAAGCATCGAAGACACGTGCACTCTTCCTTGCCTCAGATAACTGTGGCCCCATGGCTAGCATACAACACAAAAGAAAGAAAAGTCTGCAGAAAATAACGTTCTGCAGCATCCCCATTGCTGTATGTTGCGTCTCCGGAAGAACATCGTCTGGCGATTAAACTAACACGACCGAAGTCATGTAACACAGTGTACCACTCTATGCACTCTCTTATCTCAGCAATAAACCAGCCAAGCATTCCCGTCTGCTTAGCTTAGAGCGCCCCATAGTGGTGCTTTTCCACACACCACAGCTTCAAATGTATTGGAAGTGTAGCTAGCGTTGTAAGTTGCATAGCAATGCGGTGAATATTTAACAAATGTATAAATAGCCTAAAAAGCGTCACGCTGTTTTACAACTTATACACATTTAATCTGGGACTAACTCAGCTCAAACAAACCACTGCATGTTCAACATTATGTTCTCATATTATGGACATTACAGTTCAAACTGGCTGTATCAACTGAGACAACACACAATTTCGATTACTATATAAATACTCCAGGAAGGACAGAACAAGTGCTGACCATGCTAAACAGAGGAGGTGTGCATGTGTCTAATGCAGTGGTTATTTAACTGCATGCTGTCGTGGTTCCCTCTTAGACCTGTTTCAGAAAACAGGTTTAGTTGAAGGAAATTTGGGGGTTTTGGCTTCATAAAGTGAGCTCAGCTCTGAAACAATACCTATGGCAGCATACTCCAAGAAGCTAACCTGCTCACTGGTAAGCTTTCTTCCATTAGCTGTAGTTTCTTCTCTTATTTAGCTTCAGATTTTTTCACTAACTACTTAAATACATCACATGTTGAATGTAGTCATTGAAAGCTGTTTAACCTTGTAGGGTTGGCTAAACATCATCACATTTGCTTGTAACTAAGTTAAACCATACCTGTTTGAACTATATGTTTAAAATTACATCTTCAATTGCTGCCGTGTACAATTTTTGCTTGTTGGGTTACACCTATGTATAACACCATGAGGGTTAACAGATATATATCCAACAATATAAGTGAAACACTCGAGATAAAACCTTTCCTTCTTTTCCAATTTAATACATTTGCATCATTTAGATTCAGTGTTGATTGAACTAATTGTTATCATCTGTTCTGAAATCAAAAACTTGGTTTGTCAAACTCAAAGCTCGACAGCGCAGAGTTATTCAACCCAGAGTTCAGGTTTCAACTCAGTTTGTTAAACCTGCTTTCTGAAACAGGGCCTTGGTGCCCAAGTTCCTATGGTGAGTCTGTTTTTGTTTTAATTTTATTCTTGTCTCCACCCTGTCTAGCGCTTTGTGTTCTCTGCCCCTAATGTTCTATACCTGATGATGTACACCTGTGTTTTGGTAGTCCCTCATTAGTGTGTGTAGCTTTATGTTCTGTTTTGTCTTTGTAAAGTCTTGACGGTGTTTTCTTGTTTTGTGTGCTGCCTGACGCCTCTCATTGTTTTTGGCTTATTATGGAAATTTCCAATGCTGACCTGTCTATCTACCCAATTATCTACTGACAACAGGGTGTGCATCATTAGATATCTTATTCTAAACATCAAACATTGTAGTATTACATAAATATCAGCTGACTAATGCCATATCAGGGCTGGATTAACATGCCAGGTAATATACACATACAGGTAATATTTCCTCTTACATGCGTAAGGTATTCATGTACATCAAACAGATAGATCATGTGTTTTCTAGCTAGGTGTACAATTGTTAATGCACAGCATATTGAGCTCAACAAAGGGTGGAGGGTGCAGGTTGGCTGTCCCTGCTAATTATAATAAAACAATCTTATGTATGCAAATCAAATGCTATGCATCTTGATGTCAGCACATACACTGAAAATGCAGTAATAAAAAAAATGCATATATCTATAAATATTAACTGTAAGATGGATAAAACATCTCAGATAGTGATATTCATTATAATGATATACAGATTACGGTGGATTTCAGATCAGGTAAAGCAAGGTAGACAGCTGTCTTAACAAGAAATACGTCACTATAGTGGAACCACCTTGAAACCACCTTAAAAACCCACATCTCCGCATGTAAAGTATTTGTCGTTTAGGTCTGCACAAGTGAAATGTTTCTTACGGAGACGACACGTTGCATCTACGCGTCAGTACACATTCCTGCCCAGCGGGTGGCGAAATAAACCCTACCCAATCCATGCTAATGAATTACCGGAAGAGTTACCAAATTTTACCATCAAACGGAGCACAACTAGTGTAATGTCAAGAAACACAAACTTTTTTAAAGTTTCGCTTTTTTAAAGCGAAATCGTTCCCGCGTCCCCCTCCTCCTCCTCCTCCTCCTCCTCCTCCTCTCAATTTCAACACCGTCCATGTAAAGCAAGAAACAGCAAGGTGTGCCTGCTTTTAACACATCTGTGTCGGAGATGTTAGGAGCCGTTACCCATAAGTACATTTGACGATGGGCTGTTCTTAACAGGCTTTATTTGCCGAACGATCAATTCATTTGTATTCAGCTTTCCACTCCAAACAGCTAATCCTACGTCAAATTGCGACAGAATTTGCGATATTGGCTTGAGGTAAGATAGAATATTCTATGCCGATGAAAGACAGATGAGAAATAGTGGCGAACGTGTTTAATCAGAGGCAGGACAGTGTTGACCTTTTTCTAGTAGTGCTATTGGATGAGTTCGCACTTTCAGTTTATTGCAGTGTTTCAATGCACCACTAGGGGGCGAAGATTTATAAGGTTGGGGGTCTCTGAATAGGCCCATCATATATTGAATGGTTGCCAATGTCTGAATTGGCAGGTTATCATAGCCATTCCGTAGAACTCGAGGGATAATACAAACCTACCGGGGGTTTATTTAACGCAAGTACTGATGAGACATCAACGAATGCAGCACTTCAGTTAACTTTATTAAGGTAACTTTTGGCAGAAAACGTTGCCAAGGTTCCTTCCAAACTTGGCAGTGCCACTGCGGGTCATTTCGCCACCCCTTCACACGCAGGACTGTGCTCCAAGCAGAGCGCGATCTGTTAAAACATTTACGGAGCTTGAAACCTGATGCACAAGCAGGTGCCTTCCCGCAGTAAGGTGACCTACACACGCTGGCTAGCTGAACCCTGCTCGAGGCGTACGGCTTTCGGAAACGCGAATGCTCGCGAGGTCCTCGCGGGACAGAGGAATACTACGGAAGCGTAATTTTCGGTATGTTTTGCTGGGGCGGCTGTTCACGCGGTCGTTGCTGCGTGCGTTTAAAAACGGATCATTATGCAACTATGCATCCTTAAAGTAGATGAGAAAAGGACCAGGAGGGCCACACTCCATTGGAATAAGTGGACCAAACAGCCTACGTGGCGATGGAGGAACTGATGAGTGTTCCTGGGAAGTTCAGAGTAATGCCTTGCTGAAACGGAAATCCATATTTTATTCCCGTGTTTTATTTGGTGACAGAGCACACCGTTGAAATACACTTACTCTTAAGAATTCACACAGTGTCACTCGAGAAGTTTGAATGAAAAGGGGGGAGAATGTGATTTCTACACTTGCGTAGATGTGTGCTCTGATTGTGTTTGGATGTCCTGAACCGTGGTCGAACGGAAACGGCGTTACGTTATCTGGCTGTATGAACGTGTGGGCACGCGTGCGTAATTACGCATGTTTATCTGTGTGTGTGTGTGTGTGTGTGTGTGTGTGTGTGTGTGTGTGTGTGTTTGGGGTCTGTTAAGGATTTGGTCTTGGTGGGATCAGTACATTCGCGTTTTTTTTAAGCTGCTGTGGGAATAAATCGCACTGTATTGCTCCTCTGCGTCAGGACCCCGGTGGCGCTGAGGTCGATGCCCGACGAGCAGGTGCTGGCGCTCGGGAGGAAAAGGTGGGACGACATCAGGGGTCTATGGAGGACCACCGTAGCTCACCTGGCGTGCACATAACCATGAGTTCGACCCCCGCAGAAAACGCCTACTGTCATACTAATAAATATATAAGTCTGACAAGTTCTGTAAATGTAAACGGCATTTGGGTAGGTTTTGTGCGGGTGTGTGGAGTGGGGCTTAATTCTGGAAGTATTTCTACAAGGTGAATTTGAGAACAGCATTTTGGTTACACTCTCCTAAAAAGCTTCAGTGTCCCACACACCTGCCACAGTCAGACTTTTATCTTTTTTTTTTCTTTTTTTTTCTTTAGTCCTTTCCAGCCCCAATAATCTAATAGGAAGGCGATCGCCTCCCGAACTCCCTGTATTCAAGTGACAGGTTATCATCATTTTTGGGCAATGGCCCCTTGGCTGTGCGTGTGCAGTGGTTGCATTTGAATGCGGTCAAACCGCAGGAATCCTTCACTTCTTTGTGATGTGTGCCTTTGTGGTGGACCTGGCTGAATGAAGACTGTAATTAGATGACTGAAATCTGAGTGGGGCAGACACTGTAGTTTGATCTGGTGTGTGTGTGTGTCTGTCTGTCTGTCTGTCTGTGTGTGTGTGTGTGATGCTCTGTTAGTTGCTGGGCTTTTGGCTCTGAAATGGAACTTAATGAGTGATTCGTTTCCTTAGTGACTTCCTCTAATTCAGGTACACTTACAGAGCTCCTTATACAAGTCATGTTTGTGTTTAAACAACAAAGGAAGAGGATTTTCCTTTGTAAGCATGTATCATGTTCAGGCTGGAACTGTGTGTGTGTGTGTGTGTACCTGTCTGTCTGCTTGTGTACCCGTGACATTCATTGCTTTCATTCTTTACTCATTGTTTCTTAATGTGAAAGTTATCACAGCTAGGTACTGTTAATAATACTGATGATGAAGACTCTGACAGCTTTCTCCCCATAGCCTCTATAGCAGGCTGGCTGGAGTCTGTGTGCAGCCTGTAGCAAGCTAAGGGCTCTCTTTGTATAGTCTGTAGCATGCTGGGTGGAGTCTTTCTCTATACAGTCTGTAGCAGGCTGGGTGGAGTCTCTCTGTATGCTCTGGAGTAAGCTGTCCCGAGGTTGCATGCCTCGTCAGTTAGACTAATTCGAATTCTCTATTGTGATCCCAAGTTCTTGACTTCGAAAGACATCTCCAGAAATATACAACATAGCAGCTCAGTCTTGTTGGGATTAACTTTCAAGTGATGAGCTGTGAAAAGAAGTCAGCTAAGCATGCCAAAATATGAGCAGAAATCTGAGAGTGCTGGAGAGTGGAAAGGAGAAGAACAGTTGAGTATTATCAGCATAGCAGTGGTATGAGAAACCATATGGGTATGACAGGCCATCCGTAAGAAAGCATGTATAGAGGGAGAACAGGAGAGGACCAAACACTGAGCTGTGTGGGATGCCGGTGGAGATTCTGTAAGAAGCAGAAGTGGATCCCCTCCATGTCACAAAAGCTTGTTGACCATGTGGAAGCTCGCTGAGAGATTGCGAAGAATTGGGAGTGACGGGAGCTTGGCAACATGCTGCTTCTCACTAACAGCCTTAGTGCCATTCCTGTGCAGTGTGCCACTTTCAACCCAGACGAAAGGGTAGCAGACTGCAGTCTAGATACACACAGTTAAGCTCTAGTCTTGATTCCAGCCATCCTGAATCTGATTGGTTCATTTATGTAATCTCATCATGACTCACTGTAGGACTGGTATTGATTTGTGTTCGAATGTAGAACTGTGCATTAGAAAATTAGCATTTTGGCTTTGATTACTAGGAATTTCACCTTTTTCTCTTTTGTTAGCTCTGCCCTTCCAACAGAGAAGTGTGTAAAAAGAGAAGTGTGGTTATGTTGTGATATCTTTTGATCTGTCTGTAATGCAGCTAAAAAGGAAGTTTTGTGTGTATGTGTGTAGAATGAGACATTTTGACATTAATGCCTGTGTTAGAGGAAACATGGTGACCTCCCAGATATTTATGTGGAAGTGAGAGGTTGCATTAGAAGACTGAGTTTATGCAGTATGCTTCTGCAAGTTTCATGACCAAACCTTTTGTACTGACCTCATGACACGGTGTGCGATGCATGTTTGGGTTTTGTTATATTTGTTTGGAAATCAATAGCTATAGGACTGCAAAATTGTCCTTTGCTGTCTCGGTGGGTGGGTGGGGGTGTGTTTATCATGCAGTCACTTTCCCCTGACTGTGTGGAGGGCGTGCAGAGGTCATACCTGCTAGGAGCATCTGGACATTAAAACACAACCACTTCACGCTCATTTGCTCTTGCTCTCTCTCGATGACTTTCACAGTTTTAGCCGCTTTAGTTTAAAACCGAGATGGAGAGAAAGGGGAAAAATGAAGGACAAAGTGGAATTGGCGTGGTGTCTCACTTCCCATCGTTTTGGAGTGTTTTTGCGAGTTCTGGGTTGCTCTTCCTTGGGTGGTGCACTCATGCATGGTTCATTTTTCAATTCCTGATGTCTGTGGGTTGTATAAATGCTCCCGCATGTACAGCATGAACTCTGGTTCACCGAAAGACTCGCTGCGTTTTGTTTTAGAAAACCTATGAGACATTTTTACGTGTCTCTTTATTGATATTCTTTAAAGACATCCAGCAGTTGAAGGTGCACATTTTGCATTTGTGGTTTACAGCTAAAGTTGTCAAATGTGAAGATACGCAGTGCATATGTGCAGTTCTGCTTTTGGAGATCTCACCTGTATAGCAGCGATGCACATTGCATTAAAAGGGTTACCCGCTGCCTGCATCACCACCGATCAATACTACAGAATAGAAGTTTTATCTTCGTTCTGAGATTTTGCATGCCGTCTCTCCTACAGAGATCATAGTCAGCAAAGAGGAGGGAGAAGCAGCGGTAATAAGCAGCACTGTCAAAAGTTCAGCATGCAAGTTGCAAACCATTACAATCGTGTTATCCAGCAAAGTGTGCATAAGTGCATTTACATGTATACATGGCGGTTAGGTGTTAAGAAATGGGTAGATGTGTTTGAGTGATATCTGTGGTAACAGTCTGTAAGGGCAAAGGTGGGTGTGTGCGCTCACAGGCCTTGCAATCGGCTCTGGCTGGGCTAAGAGGGGTGTTTGTGCAGGCCACAGCTTTGGGAAAGAACCTGTTCTTCAGTCAGCTGGTGCTCAAGCTTATTGGCCTGGGCCCCATTTCCCAAAATGCCAAATTTATTTACATGGCGGTTTTTACCACAACCAGTCACAGAGCAGCTTTACACATGTCCAAGCCCCCAGTGAGCAAGCCAAGGGTGACGGTGGCAAGGAAAATCTCCCAAAATTGCGACAATGGACACCACAATAATAATATAACCAATAATAACAATATAAACAATAAGGGGCAGAATAAGTAGTGAGAGGAAAAAAAGCAATTAATGTCCATTTCAGTTTCCTAGAAGTCCTAGTCTGTGTTCGATGAGTGTACATGTGCACAGGAATGTCTGTCTAGGGCAATGGAGAAGTGGAGGGGCATGGTGGCTGAGAAGGGTTAAGTCTCAGTAAAAACATGACAGGTGAACCTCAGCAGAAAGAGAGAATAGATTATTAGGCATGTCCAGGTACGAGGGTGTGTACATGTCTATGCCAATACGTCAGTATGTTCACCAGAGTGTGTGTGAGAGAAACCAATAGATCTAATCAAGAACTAAAAGTTGATCTCAGAGGGTCTTGGGCAGTACCAAAGTGAATGTTGAAATTCCCAGCAATAATGGCAATTTCTACCAGATTACACAGGAAATCTGTCAACTCATTAATGCATTTTAAATGGGGTCCTGTGTGCCTATAGATACCAATTAATGAAAAAGGCTGAGTGGTCTTCCTTTCAGTGGCTGCATTGTTTGTTAGTAAAATGAATTTCAAAGGATTTGAAATCATAACCAGCTTTCTGGTTTACGCCTAATGTTTCATTATAAATAACTACAATGCCGCCTCCACGCCCAGTTAGATAATGGCGGTGTACACACTGGCCAGAAGGCCTCATATCATTTAAAGCTATGTGCTTATTTGGCCTGATCAAAGTTTCTGTTAGACAGAGTACGTTAAATCTACAATTGGTGAGTTCATTCATCATGAGCGTTTTATGTTATTAAATATTAGATGAATAAATATTAGGTGGTGGTGTTCCAACAATGTACTATACTGTCTTCACTGTGTGGTGCTTTTGCTCAATGGCCATGCAGCTAGCATACCACACTGTGGCGCAGTTGATTTGGATGCTGGTGCTCCTTTAGAAATTCGCCAACACTTTGTGTGGGAGCTGGTCCTGTTTCAGCTTCCTGAGGATGAACGGTCTTTGTTTGGATTTTTTGACCAGGTGTGAGGTGTTGAAAGTCCATGTCAGTTGTTTCAACACAGACTCCAAAGACCGTTTACGCTTTCCACCGCTTCTCTGTTTATGTAGAGGGGGAGCTGGTCCACCTCTTTTGTTCTCCTGAAGTTGGTGACGGTCTCCTTTGTCTCAGAGGTGCTAAGGACCGGGTGGTTGTTCTTGGACCACTCAGCTTGGATCTGGAGGTGTGAATGAGGGTGCAGTCATGTATGAAGAGTGTGAAAAACAGAGGACCCAGCATGCAGCTCTGTGGGACTCCTGTGTTGTAGAAGAGGGTGGTGGGGGCGTGACTTCCCAATTTGACCTGCTGTGGTTGGCCCATTAGGAAGACTATAACCCGTGAGCACATAGAAGAACCAAGGCCCCAGATTCTCCTGTTTTCTAAACAGTTCATGGGGAATATTTGTGGATCTGAAGTCCACAAATAGCATTCTCACTGTCTGGTTCTTCTAAGTGTGTCAGGGTGACTGCATCCTCTATGGAGCAGTTTGGCCAACAGGCAATCTGGTGATTATCCAAGTCAGGTGGGATGATGGTTCTGATGTGTGAAAAATACAAATGACTCTAGGCAGTTCACAGCTGAGTTCTTGGGCATTGGGATGATGGTGGAGAATTGAAGACCTGTTGAAAGTGCAGCTTGTTGAATATGTTAGGAAACACCTCTGTAAGATGGTCAGGACATGCTGTCATTACCCAGCCGGGCACTCCATCTGTGCCTGCCGCTATGCTGGCGTTCATGTTCCTATGGGTTGTCTTCACCTGGTGGGGCTGTTGAGGAGTGAGGCAGGTCCCATCTTCTGAACATCAGCCAGTGTAGCGTCATCACCGGGCAGCATACTGGTGGTGGTGTATTTAGAAGGTGCCTTGATGCCATTCCACAAGCAAAGTGGGTTGTTGTTATTTTTGACGTGATCCTCAATGCACTGCTTTTATCTGCACCTTGCATCCATATTCCCTCTCGAGAATTCACCTCGTGCTTCGCTGTAGGCTTGTTTGTCGCTTGGTCTGAATGCCGGTGATCAAGGGTCCTCTCCTTGCTCTTTATAAATGGCTTTTGGTTAGGAAATGCCTTTATTGTCATATGTAATAAACCTCTGCACAGAAAATGCGTGCTGTAACCTAGGACTGAACCAGCATATTCCTCCAGATCTTTACCCTCTAGAAACACATGCTAGTCTGTACTTTCAAAGCGGTCTTGTAGCATTGAGGTGGCTTCCTCAGACCACACCTGTACTGTCCTGATGGCTGGTTTTGTTCTGCAGGTCCATGGCCTAGAAGTTGGGGTCAGTTATGCAGATATGATCTGATTGTCCTAAGTGTGCAGAGTAGCTTTGAATGTTTCTGAGATGTTTGTTTACACATGGTCCAGGATGTGTGTGGGTTTTTTTTTTGTTTGTTTGGTTTTTTTTTCTCTCAAGAAATTTGGGCACGACTGATCTGAAATCTGTGTGATTGAAATCCCTTGCTAGAGCAATCTTGCCATACAGGTGCTCAATCAGCTGGTTGTTAATGCCATCATGCTAGCTTAGCATTAGCTTGTGGGGCAATGCATACTGCTGTGATGATTTATTCTCCCGAAGTCCTTCAGGAGTAAGAACAGTCTTGCAGTTAGGAACTCCAGATCTGGGCAGTAGTGCTTATCGATCATACCCGAAGCCGTGTGCCAGTTGTTTGCGTAGACACTCTCTGCTCTTTTAGCTCCACTCGAACAACTGAGCAGTTTGAGGTTTTTGCTCTGACCCGTATGTGGTGCGGAACAGGCTTGGAAGTGCCTGAGAAGAAGGAGTCTGAGGTGCAGGTGTGTGTGAGAATGTTATACTGTAGGTGGGGTGTGTGTGTGTGTGTGTGTGTGTGTGTGTGTGTGTGTGTGTGTGTGTGTGGTGTAAGAGGTAAGACATAAACTAATCCAATCTGAATAGGGTTTATCACGAGAATGTTATAATGAAAACAAACAATGTTTTGCATATCTCCTCAGTGATGAAACTGATGTGTCTGGGCCACATTAAAATTACTGCAAGATGAACAAGTTTCTAGTGTGTTGTATTTTCTACAAACTCTAGAAGACTAAATATGGCTACTAGCAGCAATCAAAACTCTCTTGTGACTCTCGATGCGAGGCGACATCTGTCTGGGAAAATCATGGAGATTTGCATCCTGACGGGATTAAAAACATCAGACAAGCGCCGAATTGGGTGAGAAACGGCAGGTAATTTTCTCAGGAAATGGAAGGAGAAAAACGTTGACGTGGTCGATCTAGATGGAAATGAGGAATTACTCCAGGACTCCATGTAAATTTAATCCTGTCAAAATATGGTTATATAGGTGGTGTGTGTTTGAGTGTGTCCGTGTGTGACTCCCAGCAGGCCACGTGGACGTGCTTACAGCAGGTGCTTACTGTGGTTTAACACTGGGCTTCATCTGCTATTTGCTCTTTTTTGAGCTCCTTTCTCCCTCTGATCAGGCTGCACTTTCTACTTTGTTGCACATGTTTTGTTAACCCTTTGCTTATATTCAGTTCTCATTTGTGCTTGCCTGCTCACTCCCTCCCTCTCTTGCGCTCTCGCTCTCGTTCTCGCCCTCTTACACCCCCCCCTCTAATTAGATCTGGGTTTGCTCATTTGTTCATTGCAGAGTTAGTGGGATGCTGTTGTATGCATTCAGTTCTGGCCTACTGCGCTCGCGCGTGCGCGCACACACACACACACACACACACACACACTGTCATATTGAACTCTACAGTAATTGATTGCACTGGGATAGTCAGCGTGTGTGTGTGCGCGAGCGTGTGTAGGGACTGTGAACCTGTTAAAGTTGTTCTGGCAGTACTTGCAGGACTTTGCAGTTTGGGTTTGGCACCCTTCACAGGAGCTGCGCTCAGGCAGTTACTTCAGTCTTACGCTTGCTAAAGTAGAGCAGAGGTCCTGAGAGAAACTAAAGTAGAAAAGTCTACTTTTTACATGCTGTGCTGCTGCAGTAGTTGGTGTTGCTTCCACATTAATCTGGGGCTACTCTTAAGACACTACAGGATGCTCCAGATGTCGGCTAATTAAGTGTCTTTGCAGGATTGACTGTGTGTGAATCTAATTCTGATGAGCCCTAAGTGTGTGTCAAGTGGTAGAACCTCTTGGACCCTAAAGACAAAGAGCAGAGGAAAAGGTGGAATATTTTAACGTTCAACAATTTTGTCCTCTCTCCCCTCCTCTCTTCTCTGAGTACTGGCAAATCCAGAAAAAAGCTTTACACTACTAATTTAAACAGGCGTTAACAGCAGATGTATTGGACTATTGATTAAAGAGCTTATTGAAGGAATCATTGATTGTTGATTGCACTTCTTGCCATGTGTCTCCTGTGTATAGTGCATAGTTTTGTCTATAGTGTGTCAGTAGAGAGTGGGATGTCATTTTGTATGTGTGTTTGTGTCGATTCTTGTAGGCAGGGTAATTCTGGTGGAGCTGAGCTATTGGTGAGTTTTCATCAGGTTAAGGGATATGGAGCGAAAAACGAGAAATTTTGTTCTGAATTGGATCATTATGTAACATTCTGTTTAAAACGCATGGACAGTATTTGTTCAGAATAACCATGAAAGGATACTGACACTAGACAGAAAACTAATACAGAAACGGAGCCTACTACTAATTAGACTGAGTGCAGTCGATATCCTCGCTAAATACCACTGTACTGCTTTGTACAGGGCAGTCGCACGTGGTATGGTCTGAGGCGGACAACACAGTAGGCTATGATGACAGATAAAGTTGAGGAATTAAGTGTGTTTTTGCCATTGTTAACTAACTTCCACTTTGTTAATTTTCTGTAAATGACCTTGAATTATTTACTTCCACTGGGTGTGTTTGTATAGAGGGGGGAGGTGTGTGAAGCCATTGTGCTAACCAGTAACGCATTCAACACACACAGTGGCAAAAAATACAGGTGCTTTTTAAATTTTCATTTATTTATTTGGAGTGTGTGTGTGTGTGTGTCTGTGTGTGTGTGGAACTTTACACAGGAATTGTGGCCCCACTCTCCGCCCAACCAGAGGCCAGAGAGGCAAAAGGAAAAATTTCCCAAGACACAATGAAGTGTCCATGAGAGGAACACACACACCTGCCCTTTTGGGCTTGTGGTGGACCCAACATGAGTCACTTTGACAGCCATGAAAGAGGCCAACTGAGCATTTAAATTAGTCAGTGAGGAAAATGCATTTCAGTTTTGGAAAATTGTCATCGGTTTCTTTTTTTTTCTTTTTCTTTTTTAAGAAAAGACAAACATACCCACACACATGTACAAACACAATTCATCCATCACTCAGGCTTCCCAAGCATCGCTCACTCCCTGGCTACCCTCTATTGACTTCCTGCCTGTGTCCTCGGCACCTAATTGGGTAAGCGATCAACCATCAAACCTTTAATTCCTTGTCACTGATTGGTCAGTTTGATCAGCTCAGTCTTACCCCCTCAGGATTCCAGTCACCTTGTTGGAGCAGAACAGCAAGTTCCCTCATTCTTCAAATACCCAATTAGGGCTGCGGGTGAAGCAGCTCTCGACGGCCATGATAAACGTACGTTTTAGAGGGCGTGTTTGCCCTGAAGCTGCTCTTACTGCAGTGTGAAAAACTGTTCACCCCATTGCAGCAGTTCACGACCCAGTGCTTTCAGAGGGAGCATTGGTTCCTTATGAGCTGCCCCTGTCATCAGTCCAGTCTGAACATTTGCACACTGACTTCTTAAGGCGCTTTAAATCTTTAGGGTGAACAACTGGTGACCTTGTTATCCGAGCTGGCACGGTTTTAAGATGGATCACCGCACTGTTATTTTTTAAAGTAGAACTAAAGGGTACCTTTTTTTTTTTTTTTAAGCTCACAGAGGAGATCCCTGCTTGTTTACGTAGCCATGGCCACCACTGTGCTGCTGTGCCCGAATGCCTGGACCATACAATAAACTCTGCACTTGTGAAGTCTGAGAATGTTCCACACTTGTGACTGATTATCCTCCCGACACGCAGTGCTGTCTTAAAAATGTGTCGCCCGAATAATAAGATGGATGTTTCAGGCATTTGCACTTTTTATTAAGCCCAGAGGAAGGCGCATAAATCCAGCTGCAGCCTGCACGCTGTAAACGTCCCCAATGTCTCTGGGTCACGCTGTGGCCTCATCCCCGTGTGCTCAGCCAGAGACCGGCCAATCACACTAGCAGCAAAGTCCCAGGTTTCACTAATCGATGCTTCCCCACCCCCCGCCTGCAGCGAGACGGCTGCGCTGGGGCCTTCGTTCCAACCGTGTGTCCTGCTCACTTTCCCCCACCTGCATCGTGCACTGGTCAGTTTAGGCCTCAAATATGTGTTTGTCAACACACCTCTCACTTGCTAGAAACAGCTAGGCAAGCAGTCCTATATAGACAAAAAGCAGTGTATTTAGACAGTACGCTCTGTATGAAGAATATCCATGTAAGGAATGGCCGTATAGTATATAAAGACGGAAGGAACAAGCGCACCAAAGCAAGAGCTGCATAATAAACACGGTGGTCATGGAAGAGCAGAGGGCAGAGGTCATGAGGTTGGCAGGCTTGACGTAGGAGAGGACGCCGGAAAAGCAGTTTCAGGATGGCGTTGCTCTCCTCCATGGGCTGGGGCTGGGTCTATGCTGACACACCGAGGCGGGTCAGAAGAGATGGAGGCGATCGGGGCGATCGGCCATCTAGGAGCCCTGAGGAATGGCGTTCCCTGGCAGAGTGTGAGCACAGAAGGCATAGCAGACGTCTGGTTCTTTCTCTCGTCCTGTCTGCCCTGTCCCATTGACCTCGTTCTTTCTCTGCGACACTTTTACGTGCCACCAACTGTGCTCAACCTTTTGACTTTTTTTTTTCTTTCTTTCTTTCTTGTTCTTTCTCTTTTTTTAATCGCTGTTGGTAAGCGGCTCATGGCTCCACACACGACGTTGTTTTCCCTCACCTTGGAAACGGGAGCATTTGGCTATCGTATCGGCTTCCAGATGGTACACTGTTCTATCTTCAAGGAAAAAAGTATTTAAATTAAGTAATAGATGCTATCCTCACTGGCAGTTATGTACAGTAATTCCTTTGATCTTTCTCCAATCAGCTTCGGTTAGAGCCATTATTAATTGAAAGGTTTCCTGAGCTTTTTGAATGGCAGGTGTCTGATTCTGTTTTGAGAATGCAACCCCACCCTACTGACAGGTTGTTAGGCAACTATGTTTATTTATATTTACAAATGAAAGAGTGGAAGTGAAGAGCGAATGAGAGACTGAGTGAGGGGGAAGTTGAAAGAAGGTGAGGGTGGGTGAGAAGGAGACAGTGAGAAGAGAGAATGTGGAAGAGAGCAAGTGTGTGTGGGGGGGAGGGAGGGAGAAAGCAGGTACTTGGCCATCTTGTCCAGGCCAAGAAAAGCATTTAATTGCTTTTTAGCTGTTTTTGTTTGTTTGTTTAGGGGTTTTTTTAGTTGGGGGGGTGCGTGCATGCATTGAACAATTTAAGTTTGATTAAAATATCCATTTCAAAAAGACTTGAAATTGAATTTGTTTGTTCATTGACAGGAATTGATTTGATTAGCAGTCTGTTTCTGTTTTACTGTTTCTGCTGCATGAATGTGTGATTTTGATGTGAATAATTTGTAGTTTTCATGGTGTGTGTGTGTGGTATGCAGGCACATGACTGTGGGCATGAGTTGTGCAGCACTGTGTGCGTGCTACTTACCATCTGTGCAGGCCAAGGTACCCCTCTATGCCATAGTCTCCCTCCCTATCCATCTCTCTCTCTCTCTCTCTCTCTCTCTCTCTCTCTCTCTCTCGCGCTCTCTCTCTCCAGTAACTCAGGCCCTGCCCTCATTAGTATTCATCCAGGACTCTTCAGCCACAGATCAACACAAAGCCTCCACAAAATACTTCTTTTTATGTTCCTGTGTTTTTCCACATGGCTCCGTTCTCTGGCTCTTCCCTGCCTCCACCTCCACACACCCTCTCAGCCTCAGGTGGGCTTAACCTCCTCCATGTTCCTCGTGGTGTGGGCCAGACCAGACGGCGGCATTTAGAAACATGGCAGTGGCACTCTGAGGAGCAACCATTCTAACCTGCCTGTTCACTCGCGTTCGTTTTACAGTGAGCCCTGGTGGAGGGACAGACAGGGAGAATAGCGTCCCCTTCTTTCAGTGGGGGCTAGGTCTTCTGCCAGTGCGTGTGTGAATATGAAGCACTTGAGAAGTCTAAATGTTGGAGCTTGGAAGGCTGGTTTTCCCCAAAGTCTCGTCTTGGATTTTAAATACTGTGTTCAATACAGAATCCTTGCTGAAGGCACAATTTAAGAATTTGGGCAACATCATTTTCTTGCTCTTGAACTCGGGACCAAATCAGGGACAGTAGAGTGGTGTTTTCAGAACCTAAAACTTTACAGCCCAATACAATTTACAATGTATTTTATAGAATATATAATCCTTTTTTATATATATTTCACAATATTTATTCATGTTGTGTATGACTTTACAGATGAGAACTGTTTGGAATGCTGTTGCCATGGTAAAGGGTGTACTCTTGTATTGTGAACATTTTGGCCCATGTGATTTTGACTTTAACTCCACAGTTAGTGAAGGGGCCCTGAGCAATAAAGTTTAGTATTTCGAACATGCAAAAAAAAAAAAAAAGAGGCTGACATTTTTAAACCTTCGGTGACGTCCGGGTCAGCCTGGCCGTCTTTAAACCCTGAATGGTCTGAATACAGTCCCTATTTGCCTGTATGAGAGGTGGGGGCAAGGGGCAGGCATAACCTCACCAAATTCCATTTAAAAAAATAGCCTGCAGTCATTGCTTGACCCATAGCCAAAGTCTCTCAGAGAGGACTCAGGAGGGAACATTCCTTTCCAGATAATTGGCTTTCTTTTTGGTCACTCTGTAATCCCTTCAGTCAGCTGCGTGATGTGAAAATCAACCGGGGCTTTTTTGGGGGCGAGGGGTTTGAGGGGGTCGGTCAGGAAACATGTTCATTGCCCTTGTTTTGTTGTTTTCCTTCGCGTTCCATGCCTAAATGCTACAGGTGGAGGGCGGTGGTGACACAGCGCGTGTGAAGCCTGTCCCCGCCGTCTTCACCGAAACGCAGACGGAAGACGGAGCGGAGCAAGTGGGACAGTTGCCTCCAGGTTGCATGGTGAAGGAAACCGGAGAAGGGCGTGTGCCAGTTGACCCTGACCTACCTAAATGCTACACAGGCGCTGTGGGTAACTCGGGTTTACTTCCCAACACCGTGGGCAACAAGCAGACAAATTCCAAACGGCTGTCGAATGAAGACGGTGTCCATAAGGCTTTGCAATGCCAATTGGCAAACCAGGAGAAAGAACAGGGTGCCAAAAATGAATAATTCTGTTGGATTTCCGATAATCTGAATAATATGGGTAATCTGTAGTAATAGAGTTATCCTGGACCAGTAATTAGGCAGATCCAGGAAAAAGACAGAATAAGAGGAGAAAGGAACTGTGCAATCTGTAGAGGCCTCTGACTTTTTGCTTTCCTAAAGCAAAATGGAACCAAGCCGAGAAGGCTGCCAGCGGCAGCTTTTGGTTCCTGTTCCTGTGAGGCTGGAAGTCCCAGAAAGAGAATGGAATGGAACGCGTCTCTCTGAACACGGATTAAAAACTGAAAAAAGCTGACAGAGAAACACGTCTGGTGGATTAAGAGTAAAAAAAAGCAGTCGGGGCGTGGCAGAGGTTTATGAGGGCTGTGTGGGGGTGTTCTAAGCACTTATGGCTCCTCACAGTACGCGCACACGGCTGGGACGTAGATGTTGCTTTTCCTGGCCTAAACCTAGCCTCAGTTTCAGGGGTCTCTCGCTGATTGCTCACTCCCAACTCCTCACACGTCCGCCCATACCAGTTGGTCAATGTTTTTCCGTCTGCTTCGGACATGCTGGGGTGGGGGAGGCTGGCACTGGGAGACGGTGCACCTGTTTGGACAGGTTGAAGCTGAACGTAGAATGCAAAGGTTGAAGGTTGAAGCTGAACGAGACGTTTGAAACCTGTTGCCCAGGATCTCTGTGCCGCGCCTTTTCTGAGTTGATTACAGAGAGAATGCAAGACTCCACGCAGCTTCCATACTGTGTTATGTGAAGACTGGTTAGCAGGTGCTACTTGGCTAAATTCTTAAGCTCTGATCTGGTGACTGTGACACTGCACAATATGGCAGGCCCTCTGGGCCTCTTTCATTTACACCAGAAAGGCCTTATACTCATCTCAGATCAGATATCAAATCAGTATAACAACTTTGTTTTGCAATATTTGTTTTTTGTGAGACTGATCTTTCTCCCTAGCATTTCCTTATTTCTGAGACGTTTTTGGGGAGAACCACGGCATGTGAGTGAACTACCTTTGTACACACATTGCTGGCAAGGAAATGAAATGGTTTGGGCCTCTGTTCTGTTCCAGGCATGTCACGCCACTTCATTTCCTTCTGTTCTTATATATGAATATATAATATATTAATATAAAATGTGTGTGTGTGTGTGTATTATTGTTTTGTCTAGGCATGGACTGTATTGGTAGCCAAATAAGTTGCTGAATTAAATTGGCCATTGAACATGTTTTTCATTCTGAGAGGTTTTTAGCAGTTAGTCTGCCTCCTTTCTTTCTAAGCGTAGCTCAGTTTCCTTTTTTTTTTTTCATGTGGTATTGCACCTTTAGCAGTCAGGCTAAATTTTGCAGCTTTGGTTCAGTGTAGGCTGTACTATACAAGCCTCTCTCATTTCCCTAAACTAGCATCCTTGCCACGGCACATGGGGTATGCATGAATATGCAAATCCACTGGTCCAAGAGAATTTAGCTCAGTGATGGCTCCGCCCATGGGACAACCCTGCCGAGGCTCGGTTGCCTGGCAGCAGCCATAGAGAGCGAGTGAGAGAGAGCGTGAGGGTGTGTGAGAGAGAGAGAGAGAGAGAGAGAGAGAGAGAGAGAGGGAGGGGCCAGAGTTTAGCAACTCTTGGCAGCTGCAGTTCTTGTGAATGTGTGTGTGTGTGAAAGAGCATGTGTTTGAATCAAATCTCCGAGTAGTGCATGAGTTGTAAGTGTGTGTGTGTGTGTGTTGCTGAGTCATACAGATTTCAGGATATTCAGAGGAAGGATTTTTCCCTTTTACCTTCCCGTTTTTTTCTGCTCTTTTTGTTGGCACACAAGGCTACAGGTCCACTCTGTTACTAACTGGACTGAAGTGTTTGGGTGAACTCCTTGTTGTGTGTGTGTGTGAGAGAGAGACTCTGGCCTGCTGTGGTGTCTAGTTTGAGTGGCTTGTGTTGTTGAGTACATTTAGTCACACTATACTGGCCTGTGCGGCGTGGACACGGACGGATCATGTGGATCCCAAATCTGTGATGCACACGGTAAGAACCCTGCGCTTATTAAGGCCTTGGAGCTCTGTGTGTGTGTGTGTGTGTGTGTGTGTGTGTGTGAGTGAGAGAGAGAGAGAGAGGGAGGATGTGTGTTTGCAACTGTTTCCTACAGCAAGATCGTAAAATGATCATTTGGTTCACACGTCTTCTCTCTTGCTTGCTCTTTCCGTCTCTGCCCAGTGGTAATGGGATTAATTGGAGAATTAGGGAAGGCTTGTTTTTAAAGATGTGATGCAGGGTCAGCCTGTTTATCCACATACTCCTATCTGTGTGGTGACTGGAGACAGGTTTGGCACAGATGACTGGGAAATGTTTACATTGTGCCTGTTTGCAAAGGGAAGTGTGTTTTTCCAAACTTTGAACCACGGTCCATGGGAAGACTATGTTTGTAGGGTGTGTGTGTGTGGTCAGGAACATGAGTTATTACTTTTTAACTTTATTCGTAGTCTGTATGCTCGTGTGAACACGCATTCGTTACTAAATGTCCTACCAATATTAATTACCGTTACTTTACCATCAAAAGCCCACTGTGGTCCTTTGTCTGCATTTCCTCAGAGAGTGACTCAAAGATCTTGTGGGAATTTCTAGAATAGTAGTACTCACCCCACACCCTCAAGATCCTGAGGCTATAGACTGCTGCGAAGATCCAGAGAATCATCGTGCTGTGTGTCACTTTCTGGATGTGTCACTCATTATCTCACTGTCCGTGTTAATCTGTTCAGATGGAAGGAAGACCATGGGGGAGGGGGTTCAGTTATCACACGTGTGTGTGTGTGTGTGTGTGTGTGTGTGTGTGCGCGCACACACACACACACAGCAAAGACATGCACACTGTCATCTGGACAACTTCTGTTTTCTAATGAACAGTGACTATACTCACTGTCTTTGTGAACGTAAGCAGTATATTGGATGTCATTGTAAGTCAGTGTAAATTGATACCCAAGTGGACAAACTGGTATGCTGTGGGGTTGTGGGTGGGTGTGTAGCAAAGAGAACCGAGGGGCAAATAATACCACAATTGCTATGAAATAACAAGAGCAGCTGGAGCAAAAATTTTAAATGACACCCCCCCCCCCCCCCCCCATGGGTGGTTCTTTATTCTTCTAGCGTATCCCGCTGTGTTCGGGTTTCTTTTAATAAACCCAGTTTTCACACTTGCCCTGTGCTCGCAACATATATCTCAGACAGCTTCCAAACAGCTCTGTTATAATTCTTAGTGTATTTAAAACACGCTCTCATATACGCGTTCACACATCCGAAATGTACTTTTGTGGATTACTATATTAGTGTAGAATCTCTTGTCCAGCTCATTTTGAAATATGTATGTGGCAGGACAGCGGAGGTACAGAAAACTGTGTCTGTTAAATGTGTCCTCAGAAACACTTTCAGAAACCCTTGGGCTTTCCTTTCTGCCTGTGGCGTATCCCTCAAAGGTCCTCGCTCACTAAAACGCAGGGGTTCGAGTTACTGCCAGCGTGCGTCGACGGCTCTGGACTTTACATGTGGCACAATGCAGCTTTGTGGTTAGGAATTCATAGAAAAGTAATCGCTCGCTACCTGCTCCCAGGAGGCACCGCAGAAAGAAGTGGAGCTGGCATTTGCGAAGTCAGTCAGCTACGGCTTGGCACTTGACAGCTTAGTGTTGCTAACCCTAAAGGTGGGGGGGGTTGCAAAATCTGAAGTTCTGTGGTACTGGTGAAGGATGACTCTCTCCTGTGCAGCAGTATCATAATTTTCTTTCTCTCTCGCTCACCTGGTTATGCTGAAGAGACACTTGCACACTCCTACACACAGAGAGAATCATTCTGATTTGCAGTGGGAGAAACAAAATAGAAGCCTGATATTTACATACATATTTAGCCATGCAGTACCACCCAGGCCTCAGAGTGGGTAGCCGGGAGTCAAACAGCAGAGGATGTTGCAGTTTTAGAAAACAAAAAATGGAAAAGCTGAAGCTGTACTGACTAAATCTGTAGACCATGTGCTTTAGTATGTGATGGAGCATTCTCCTCACATAGGAAGTGCAAAAGAACCTGCACACCAACAACTTGCCAAAACTGACAGTATATTGAAAAAGAGGCAGAAATGCTGGCAAATAATACCACACACTATCAAAATCAAAGGTGTTGAACTAAAAGCAAATGTTTTGGTCTCATTGGATCTTCAGCTCAGGTTCATTTACCCTTTCTACACAATTTGAGCACTTGCCCACAAGGGGAAGCAAATATATTTTAGTGCATTTATTTTGGGACAAATTGTTGTTTAGTGTGCATGAAGGGGTAAAGTGTGTGTGTGTGTGCGCGCGCGTGTGTGTGGTCTGCATAGACCAAATCAGTCCCTCCTTTCTGGTGGGTACCCTGTACCTGTACCCTAACCTTCTGGTTCAGAGAGGAGAGCTGGGGTAGGAGGCTTGGGGAAGATGCAGATGGAAGGAGGGAGAACTGCAGAAGAACTGTGACCATGATCCATTCTCCTCTTCTCTGGTGTTGCAGAGAAAGTTGGGGAGGGAGAGGACACACGGTGTCTTTCACTTTCCATCTCACTTTCACTCTCTTCCTCTTTCTCTCGCTGTCTTTAGCGCGCGCGCTCGCTCGCTCTCTCTTGCACACGCACACTCGTACTTGTCTGTCTCCCACACCTCTCCTCACATGCTCACTCTAACACCTGCTCCTAAGCTGTATAGCAGCATCAGTGTGGAATCACAATGCACTCGCTGTCCATACAGTGATTCCTTCCAGTAAAGAACAGGTGCAAGGTGTCGGATTCTGTTCGGAGTTGCCTAGCAGATGGTGGCGTTGGCTTTCCCAGAGATGATCCCTGATGTCAGAGAGCCTGCATTAAGGCCTACACACTGAAATAACGTGCAGATGATTCTCAGAATAAGAGTAGTTCTTTGAAGATGCATTGTGGAGGGGGATCCAGACACAGATTTCTGAGTCATGAGCACCACCATCTAATTGCCATTATGTACTAGTCACCCGCCCTTACGCAACCTGGATGAGGTCCCGCCACATTACATAAGGCCTGAAGAATCTGAGATTACCGTTAGGCATTCCAGAGCAATGTACTCACATCGGTCATGCACAGTAACCACCTGATGGTGTTTGTGGAGCGGTTTCGTTTTTGGGCTCCACTCCCACTGAGAACCTCATGCACAGCAAAAACTGAATCGTTATCTCACCAGTGTGCATTTTCTGTGGAGACCAGAGGGCCATTCTCCTGTGTTATGTAATATTCGGATACTGTTTGAGCTGTACCCTACCAGACATAGTGGTGAGAGTGGAAACCTTTATCTGAACTTCTTCCGAGTTTTATTAGACTTTTGCAGTGGATTTGAAATGAAGCGTTTTGCTCCTGGCCCACCCATGTAGCCGAACTCTGTCACAATGGCTATCCGCACTTTCGTCACCTCGTTACTTTCTCCCTCCCCTCTCACATCTTTCATTTTAATTGTCTTTTCTTTAGTCACTTATTCTGTCTCTCCCTGTTTGTCTGACTGACTGTCAGTCAGTCAACAAATGATGCATTAGTCTAGTCCCTGCCAGTGGAGGTTCTGTGTATGTTCTCTACGTAGCTGTTTCTGTAAAACAGAAAAAGCAGGACAGTCATGTGCCCCCCCCCCCCCCCCCCTTCACTAACTGGATACTACAAACTTGAGCAAAGCCTGATCGCAGCCTCTACCTAAAGCCAACGAGCCACAGTCTCATTCTGCTCTGTTGACATGTAGGTCCAGAGTGCATGTTTTGCTTCATCTTTTCCTGACTGGACGATGTATCATTAGGCCAAGTCACTGATGGTGTGACCAGCTTTAGATGTGGTCACCACTTCTGTCTTCCTTCAAAGATTAGTTGTGGTGATCACTGACCTCTCATATTTCATTGGTTTGCTTGGAGTGTCTGAAGACCCTTGTGTGAAGCTTTGAACGTCACTTAATTAAGCTTGCATTGGTCATTCCATGCTTAAATTCAAAACTTTTGAGACATTGCACTTGAAGGTAAAATTTAGTCAAGAGCTCTACTTTAAAATTGTTGTCCATTTTAATAGGCTTCACGGCATGAGGGGGCTGTGTGTGTGTGTGTGTGTGTGTGCACGCTCAGAGGAGGTGTTGAAGCTTCACGCTAGTGCTTTAGAGACCAGGAAAGAGCGAGGGTGCTCTGTGAAACACACCAGCTCTTCTGGGGCTGTTGATTACAGGCAGGTTTCCATCATACAGGAGTTTCAGTGCTGTGGCACAAACGCGGCACAAAAGGCCTCTTGGCTGTGAATTGTTATTTGCTTTGTGGCAGCACAGAAGGCCTGATGATAATTAACATATTAATGCCAAAATGAGGACGGCGCTCAAGGGCAGATTTGAAGAGCAGATGAGGAGTCTAAAAAAGGAATTTGGCACCCATAAAAAGAGTGACCTTGTATGTTAACTTTGACTGGTGAGGTATTAACTTGGAAATTGATGGTTTGAATCTCCAGAGGGTCGAAAATCTAGTTTTTACAGGGTGCACAGAAAGGTCACTGCTTTGCTCTGACCTGGGTACAGTTTCTTACAGCTGTACCAAAATGTTTGCTGTCTTCTTGGAGTGCTACCTCTCCTGCAGAGTTCAGCTCAGCCCCAAACGTAACAGCTGAATGACCTGTTCAAGGTCATCTGATGGCTGTAGTGAGTTGGCTCAGGTGTGCTGTGTTATGAGTGGTTCTCACATCTGTGGAGACCTCCAAGAGGAATGCTGACAACCACTGCCTTAGTCATTCCAAATTAAAATAGTCTTAAAGCCGCAAGTTGGCAAGTCTGTGACTAGGGCATGAAAGAAGAGGGCTTCCTATTACAAATCTTATGAAACCTTATCCGTCTAAATAAGAAATCTTACCATATCTTTAATCCAGGCAATAACATTCTGATTTGTTCCTCATAATTATGCAAGATTCTTCAGTCTAGTTCTATGTTTGCACATTTAATTGAAATGATATTAACCCATTGTTATACAGTGTCTGTTTCTTCAGGCATTTGTGTAACTAAGAATGTTTTTGTGTACTCTGGGCATGCCTCAGGTTTTTTTCATGATCCAGTCAGGTCTGCGCACAATCTTTTGTATCGTTGAACGTACGTACGTGTGTGTAGCATGTCCCTACTGTCACCTGACTGACTGAGTGTTGAATACCTGCATGTTGGCCTGTGTGAGTTGTCCCACATACAGCCTGTATTGCGTTGCTTTTAACTCTCTTGACGCACCCACCTGAGCACACCTGGCACTTTCTTGGCAAGGATCCACAGCTAATAGAGCAGCTTGGAGCTGTACTACCTGCTGTATCAAGCCCATGGTTCTAACCGATACTGGATGAATTAAGGTTACGGACACTGATTTGCATTTCTCTAAAACGAACAGTGTTCCAGCCGTACCAGGACACAACTGCGCCTTTACTAAGCGATCATGGTAAGCACGTGTGCTATTTCTGTGTGTAAGCACTAGTAGTGCTGCCGGTGGAGGAAGCAAAGTGAAACGCGGTGAAGCGCAGTGAGCTACTTGAAATGCTTGTGCTGATACTATTCCTCTCAGACATTGTGTTCCTGTTTTATATTTCATGACTGTAAATAAGTTTAATGACTGTGGATACGTTTGCATAAATGTCTAAAATGAAACACGGAGTATAATACCCACAGTAGAAAAGCATTTTGATATTCATGATCTACATATTATTTATTGTATTTGGGTTGTGCCTCAAGGGGCAATTTTTGGCCTTATGTAACTTGCAAAATAACACTTAGTTTCAGTAGAATTATCCACAATATAAGAACGTTTAATTAACGCAGCGCTCTCACATGCGCACGCACACACACGCAGGTAATCTTCATGCGTTCATGCGCACCGTCTCAGTAAGTCTCTCCTTTTGTACAAAAGAGCCTGCTTGTCTTTGGCTTTTTTCATCTTTTATTATGGCAGCAAAAAAACAGAGTGTAGAAATGTTTGGGCAGACAGCTGATATCTGAATAAATACAGACTTGTCACGAGGCATGTATGCAATGCAGGAAACATCACATTTGCTCTCTATCATTTCTAAACGTGTATTGTGAGCTTCGGGAACAGTGGGGGTTTAATGCCAGCTTGCCGCCGTCTGATAGTTGCCGTGTGAAATTTCACTGTGGTGTGATTTTAGGATGGTGTTTTCTGCACTGCGTGTGCTGCAGCCTAAACTGGACCAGATCGGTTGAGACGGCGATTATTTGACCATTCAGGGCAAGTTGGGGAGGGAGAGAGATATCAGCGTTATCAGAGAGATCACGCACATGGCATAGCCTTGGGTCCTGATGTTATGAGCTAACTACAGGGATTTAGATGGCAGCATGCAAAAATAGACTGAGAGGTCAGCGCATAGGCAGAAATGCAGATGAGGAAATACTCCGTTCACGGATACAGTGTGCGTAATTAGTGTGTCTGAGTAGATACTGTTAAATGATGTGTGTATTGGGAAGTGAGAGTGTGACGTTCTGGCCCTGTTCTCGTGGCTGCCTGGCTGTCTCCACACATCCACTAGAAAGCTTCAAGGCTTGTGGAGAATAGTCTTGTTGCATACAAGCTTGTCCTTCATCGCTTCCTCTCTCTCTCTCTCTCTCTCTCTCTTTCTCTCACTCTCTTGCTCCTTGCTCTACTCACTCATCCTCCATTTGCCTTCTACCCTTCAGCTATGTGTGGGCAGACAGCTCTAAATTCGCACTCGCACACCAGGGTTAGTGCCTCTGTGTAGTGTTGCTCGTCATGACAGTTGGCCGCGGAACCGGTTTTCTAAAACTGAGAAGTTTTGAATCCTCTGAGATATGGATATGAGGAGAGAAGTGCCGACACACACACACACACACACACACACACACACACACACACTGGAGAGGGGAGGATGGTGGTTTTAGTGGACTATACAGGGGAAGAATAAGAAGCTTTCCAATATGCTGATTACTGAACTGGTGAACGGTGATGCCGTGGGTCACTCTGCCTCGTGTAAAGGGTTCCCCACCCTCAGTGTTTCAGACTCCTTGTATACAGGGCCGTTCTTACAAAGATCCTGCTGATCCCCCTACCTCCTTGTTTTCTTCTCTGGGCCTCACACCACCACCGCTTCAGCCGGGGGAGGAGCCGGTCGGGCGCGACATGGCCGCGTCTGGGCAGGAGCTGATGGGCACCCCACTGGTCGAGGATGAGGAGGCTCGGGAGTCAGACCGGGACAGCGCAGTGGGGAGTGCTGCAGGCTCCGAGCTGTCCGATGGCGGAAGAGGAGGAGAAAAAGAGGAAGGACTCCGCCTCCTCTTACCAGGAGACAAGTTAGTCATAATAGCTAAATTAAGTTTTACTGAGGGGCTAGAGGCTTAAACAGCTTGTTGATGGTGTGTGATGTCTGTGGCGTTGGTTTAGCGTCTGGTCCTGGAAAACTGTCGCAGCTGAAAACCGACAAGTAACCAAAACCCAACCGTCCCGATTGTCCCCTTTCCAGGGCTGGAGAGTGCAGCATCAACCCTTCAGTGACCTCTGACCTCTCGACACGCTCATCTGCCTCACTGAACGAAGAGCAGTTCGAGGACTACGGAGAGGGGGAAGACAAGGACTACAATCCCAGCAGCCCTGGCGATGAGGCGCACGGCAATGCATTCTCAGACCTCAGTTCCTCTGTGTCTTCCAGGTGTGTGTGCGAATGCGTATTTATATGCGTGTGCGTGTGTCTACGTATATACCTGCACGTTTGGCTTTGGGTATGCTTTTGTTTAGAATGTCGTGTACATCTTTTTGGTAACGTGTTTGTGTGCACGCGCACGCCATGTCGTAACAGCATATGACATTAAGTCACGTTAAGCAAGTCATTATGTCCGCTCTGATGCTGTAGATTCTTTGTGCCTGTAAACCAGCAGCTGGGTCCCGTAGTCATTCCTTGGCCCTGGAACACGGGCAGAAAGTAAGACACTGAGGTCGTATGTGAGCAGCGTTCATCATCCACCAGGAAGAA